>NW_026068018.1:590616-663660 GCF_014885135.2 Alexandromys fortis | reverse complement strand
TCTAGTGTTGGAAGGTGTCATACAGGCTGCTGGGAGAAAGGACATCAATGGCCATACCCAACATTGGGCCTCACATGCTACAATATCAACCTGATATTGCAACCATGGCTGCAATAGTGGCAATACAGCTAATGGCAGCAACCAACTATTCTCTTGATTGGATTTGAGGTCTGTTCCACAAGAGGGGATTCATGTTTGATGCTGTAAACATGGTCAAAAAAACTATGGCTAGCGAAGTTATAGGTCCTAGAAGAGAACCCATATTTTAATGGTCCTGTTGTCAAATTGTCTTCTAAATATTTTTATTTGTATCTATAGATTTTTATTGCTTTCACCCTTGATTAGAGAAGCTCTGTATTGCAATGGGGAATGGTTAATGCAGAAACACACTGCTGTTCAAAGTGCTCAGAATAAGTGACTTTGACATTAATACCATCTCCCACAGGAGAAAGAATATAAGAGCCAGAGGATGGGGGAGTGTTATAAAATGTTGTTTTCTACACCTGGCATGGCTATTGCATACATAAATTAACAGCAGCTATGATTACCTACACAAGACGGGCATAAGATCAAGTCAGTTAAAAATTCCAGCATAAAGAGGGGCTCACGCGTCTCCACCCCTAGCTGAGGAGCTATTGGCAATGAATGGTTTGGGGGTGAGAGTTGCTTTTCTTTAAGAGTGTGGTCAATGGTAGGGTCTCCATGCCCCAGTGAATGGTCCCACTTCTGCGATTGTACAAGTGGCATCAGATGGGTGGAAGACATGAAATTTAGAGGCAAGGAAGGACTGAGAGGTGAGTATGAGTAAGATATATTCTATATATATACATATATGTATATGTATATATATATATAATCTTGAAAGAATAAATTATCCAAAACATGACAGAAGCTAGATTCACTGTTTCCCCTTTGGATCTCAGGAACACAAGTTGAGTTTACCCTGACTCATCCCCACATGCTATGACCATAAGCTTCTGCAAAATCCCATCTTCATTTAACTTTTTTCCTCTTCCATCCTCTTTCCTCATTCTCACTCCCCCTCCCCAGGAAACACCATTCCAACTTCTCTGATGTGGGTCAGATACGGATGCATCTCAAAAAGTCACACTACTCTTTTTTTTCCCTTATACAATTTAATTTACATAAACAATAAGCCATTGTTTAACTTCCCTTTCCCCCAACACTGAGCTTTTAAAAATATGTCCATTTTCCTGTATGTCCTGACTTCCAGCTACAATGGAGTGCTCTCCTGTGCATCCCAACCTACTCTTCATCCATTTTCAAGTGACTGATACTTGGCTGCCTGCTACTACAGACAAGCATGGGTTCAGCGTTCTAACTGATGGACTCAGGGAGGTTTCTATAGAATAAAAGACAAGAGCACATGCTTCGGCTCACTGAGTATACAGAGATCAGGCTTCCTCTACACTTCCATTGTTCTTCCAAATGGCTACGCCAGTCAATTCTTCCTTCAGGAGCATCACTATGAACAGCATTTGATATCACATAGCCCTCTACATTTTGCCAGGGTCAACTTTAAGTCTATAATTCTCAAAGTTAATCACTAATGAAATTGGCAGGTTTTTAAAATACTTGGTAATAACATCCTTGGGAAGAAAACAAAGGAGTTTATTCAACACAGAACCTTGAATCTGTCGAAGCTTCTTAAACTGGTTTTCTACAAAGAAAAGTAGATGCAGCCGTATTAGTTTCAGTCACCACAACAACATGTATATGAGGTGGTAACTTAAAGAATGAGCATGGCTCCCACCTTTGGGGGTGTCTGTCGGTGGCTAGCCTGGTTCCACTGCTCTGTTGTTCTGTTGTGAAATAGAACTTTATGGCCAAGGTTTATGTTGAAACGAAACTGCTCCCTTCATGGTGACTGGGAAGAAGAAAGAGTAAGAGGTGTTAGGGTCCAAATATCCTTTCCCAGAGTCCACTACCAGTGAGACACTCTCCTTCTAGGAGGCTCCGCATCCTAAAGGTTCTGTGGATTCTCAACAGTACCAGTGGCTGATGATCAAGTCTCCAACCCACGAACCCTTGAAGGACAAACCAGACCCAAACTCAAGCAACTGCACCCCCATTTCCTTCCTAGCTCTGCCATATTTTTTCTCTTACCTCATCTTATTTTCCTTTTCTCAAGATCCTCTTCTACCCTGTGATTTACTGTTTTGTGACTCTCAACCTATGCGGTCTTCCTCAGAGATCGTACTCATTTCCCTGGTCTCAACCACCACCTTCGCACTGTGTGAATATATGTCACTGGAAACGGTTTAATAAAGAAGCTGACTGACCAATAGCTGGACAGTAAGGGAAGTGGGGAAAACCAGATTAAGGACACTGGGAGGAAGAAGAAGGGCGGAGTCAGAGGAGCCACTGGCTGGACTCAGAAGAAGCAACATGAAAAGTACATGGATGAGGTAAATGAGCCTCGGAGCAGCACATAGATTAATATAAATGAGCTAATTTAAGTTGTAAGAGCTGCTTAGCAATAAGCTCGATCTATTGGCTGAGCATTTATAATTAATAATAAGTCTCTATGGGTTTACTTGGGAGCCAGCGATCCTAACAAAAACATTGCACAAATGGTGCCCAATGTGGGGAAACATGGATCCACATAAAACCTGAGACAGCTTTTTTAAAAAAAAAAAAAAAGGTGGGGGTGGGATTCCAACCACACAAAAACAGAATCAAATGCGGCTTCTTGACAAGCATATTTTCTAAGACGGGCTCTGTTTGCTAGCAGCAAGCTGAGGCTCAGCTCCTTTAAGAGACAGCTCCCTGGCTCGTGTTAGTGGCAAACACAGGCAGGACTCTTTTAAGAGACCCTGCTACCAAACACTTAAATGGGGTTTATGAGCAGCGGGCAGCATGCTACTGGGTGGCAGTGTGGACCCAACAACTTCTCAGAACTAGAGTGGTAAACGTGGCTCCTGCCTGTACCTCTGCTATGAAGCTAAGCTCTCAAAGCAGCTAACGCCATGCGCTAAGCTGAGCAATGCCCATGGCTGACATAGCAGTTTATGATTCCTCTCACGTAATCAAAGAACAATACAGATGCTCAGTAAAGACACCGCCAGGCTGGATGTTGGTGGCGCAAGCCTTTAATCCCAGCACTAGGAAGGAAGAAACAGGCGGATCTCTGTGAGCTTGAGGCCAACCTGGTCTACAGAGTGAGTTCCAGGACAGGCTCCCAAGCTACAGAAAAACCCTGTCTCAAGAAGCCAATTAAAAGAAAAAGAAAAAGAAAAAAGATCCAGACAGAAAAAAACTGTAAATGGTTACAGTGTATTTTAAAATGCACACAGGCTCAGGGAAGAGAAGCGGAAGGGTACAGACAGTCATAGATTAAAAATAATAAAGTCCTTAAAGAAAGAGTAAAGTAATATAAAGGAAAAACGCTACACAAAGATGGAAAACACATGGGTAACATGTTATTGTGCTGTCTTTAGAGTTTCTGACAGCTAATAAAGAAACGACAGTTGCTAAGACACATTTAGATTATAAAAACTGTTGCATTGAATCAACCCATATATTTTAAAAATGTCTTGGCATCAAAATGAAAAAAAAAGCTATTCTGTTTTCAGGAAGAGGTTATGCTTCTGTTTCCACAGAAGAGGAGAGACTGTGGATTCGTTTGAGGTTGATATGGATCAGATTTGATGGGGGAAGAGCTTCTGAACATCCCAGCTACAAACACAAAGAAATAAACCTAGGAGGACTACAAGATACCTGCTCAAACATAAAACAAACAAAAAAAAAAACATCTTTGGCTGACTTGTGTATAATACACAGTCTATACTTGTATTAATACATACCTTTAAAAGTTTGTGTATCTTCAGAGCAGATGGCTCAAATGATCCAGCATCCAAAACAGCTTCAAGGCTGCTGGCTGAGATGACCCAGCCTCACAAACTTAACCATTATTCTAAATTTTCTCAGGGTCCCTCAAAGATGCCAACACTACCAGACAACAGGAAGCAGTCTAGAAAAAACAACACCTACATTCCCAAAAGCTGGAATGTGCATGCTTGTCATATTTAAAAGGGGTTGGTTACAACTTATTCTCAGTCATACTCAGGAAAACTACTGAAAGGAGCCAGATCCAAGGATCTCATATCCACACGTATGTCTGTGAACCACATATGCGCCTTGTGCCTGGTGCCTGTGAAAAGCCAGAAAAGACCACTGGATCTCCTGGAACTGGAGTTACAGATGTTTGTGAGCTACTATGTGAGCACTGGGAACTGAACCCGGGTCCTCCGCAAGAGTAGCCAGAGCTTTGAATCACTGAGCCATCTCTACAGGCCCTATTATTTATTTATTTATTTATTTATTTATTTATTTATTTATTTGAGATATGGTTTCTTTGTGTAGCCTTGGCTGTTCTAGAAATAGGTCTGTAGACCAAGTTAGCCTTGAATTCACAGAGATCCGCCTGCTTCTGCCTCCCAAATGCTGGTGGGATTAAGGACATGCACCGCCACTGCCTGGCTCAGCCCCCAAGTTCTGCCATCTCCTACCCAAGATAGTTTAACCACCACCTGACTGTTATTACGTTCTTATACACCTCCTCTTCCAGGTTATCTTCCATATGGTGGACACGCATTTTTAGACACAGATTTGATAATCTTAGTTCCTAAAATATTTCACCTTATCCCCTTATCTGTTGACAACCGCGAGTTTTTTTTCTCAGAGAGAAAAGGGCACTTGTAATAAAATGATGAATTTTCCCTGTCCTTTCAAGTCTCAGGGTGCTACTACATCTGTCTCTCCAATGACCAAACAGCTTTATTATGCTTTCTGTTGCCTTAATTTAATACCACAAACTGGTCGTAAGGAAAAGAGACCTCTTATTCTCACCCTTCTGAAGACTGGGAAGTTCGAGATTGTTCAACATATCTGATGACGTCCTTCTTGCTTGTGGGGAGACTCTGAAGTGACCTATGGTTGCATTGGGAATAAAATAGTAACAGGGGCTGAGAGTCCCGGCTCAGATCTCTTCTCTTTATAGAAAAATTCATCATCCCTAGGGCCTGTTACACTTTGATTTTGTCTAATTCTCAAAGGTCTTCCCTGCAAACCACAGTCCGAGTTCCTATCTTGTTATTATCTATTATCTGTCTATCTATTATCTACTATCTATTATTATTATTATTACTATTATTATTATTATTATTATATTATCTACTATCTCACACATGAGCTTTGATAGGAATATTCCCTCCACAGGAGCAGAACCCTGAGAGGGAGGGTTTGCCAGACTCACTCAGCCTATAAACAGCAACATAACCAAAGCCAAAACATACTACAGTAAACCAGAAATAAGATGTCTTAAATTATGGACAATTATGGGCATCCAGTCCAAAGGGATGGTGGTAGTGCTAGAGTTGGAGCTGCAGCTGTGGAAATTACCCTTAGCGCCCATCTGCTAAAGCCAGTCGAGTCTAAAGCCAATGCCTTGGGCAAATCCAGTGACCCACAGCTAGGCTCTATGGCACTGTTACCAGGCGTGTGGCTATTTGGGAAAGAGATCATGAAAAAATGAGTCAACGCCCAGAGTAACACTATACACAGAGTGAATTTAAATTAAACCAATGTTGTATCTCTGTATAAGACAGAGAAAGGCTAAAACTTAGTTAACCTGAGAGCTCCGATCGGCTATGGAGTGATATTAAGAACAAATGCATAGTGAAAAGAAGCCCACTTCTGTTCAGAAATGGGGGAATCAAAAACTCCAATCAAACAGTCAAACGACCATTTATTTCTGCATTTACTTCTCCATTCTTAGAAGCTTGAATAACCCTCGAGTTAGTCATTTATCAAACACCATATGCTGGCTTTCACATCGACATTATTTCAACTGGAAAAGACTATCTCAAACTCTAGAACTAAGCATGATAGCACTTTAAAAGAAAAAGAAAAAAAAGTTAGCATCAACCTCCAGATTTGTAATAATTACATATCAGCTGGGCTTCCATCTTGATCCAGAAAAGATTTATAACTGATATAATATTGACTTATTCAAATCAGTAATCTACTCTTTCCTCGTAGGTTAAAAAAATCCGTAGTAGATTACATAGAATTGCTGTGGAGACCAAGGGAATAGACTCCTATTCACAAACTCACTTCTTCATCCACTTCGGGGAAAATAGCGGAGTTAATATACTTTTACCCCTGGTCCACTGGCCAGAGCTTAGGCATGTGGCCGTGCATTGCTGCAAATCCAGATGGGAAGCACAGTCTTTATTCCCAGCAGGTTTAAAATCCTAAACTCTGGATTTCTAGTGCTAAGAAGAACAATGAATACTGAAGGATTTGAAACATCGTCTCCATGTGCCCAATCTCATTCCACAATGGTCATCAAATTTATTCTTCTTTCTACATTTCTTCTGAATTGAAGATGTTAGAATCAAGTTCATGTCTGCGATGAAGCTATGATGTGCAAGAATCATGACACACCATACTTTCTAGTTTGTTTCATTAAAGTGACTATGGACTTTAACAGAAGCACATGTGAACTTTCTAAGCCTGAATATTAAGAATAAATACAAAAAAGCACAGTTTGATATGGTATACAATACATAAATCAAAAAAAAACCATGGCAAATAAATCAAGGAATGGAGATCAAAAGACTTCTCCAGAAAGATTCATTGGCAGGCTCAAGATGCAAATCCAAATTTAAATTTGATTTGCATATGCATGGCAGAGGATTTCCTATTTTTATTCTTTTCTAAGTGTCTTCTAGACTCGCTTCCTCAGACTGTTTCTCTCTTGCAGCCATTACTGTCAAACTCCAGTTGAGAGCAGTTTCTGGAATAATTGAATATTATTTATGGGAGATAAATGAATCTCTCAGCATATAGACTGCTCTGAGTGTTCCCTGTGAGCCCCCTTTTCCATCCCTCCACGGCGTTGCAGTGGGAGGAAAAGCAGGGGCTGGAAAGAATGTGAGTCATGAATGTCAGGAAGCAAAGTTTGGAGTGACGAGACTTTTGCACAAATATTTGAATATAAAAACTGATCCATGCCTTCCTAACTGTGGAACGCTGCAGGAAATTAGAATCAGCATATTTAACCACACGTCTCTGGTGTAAACTTCTCTGTCAGATTTTAGTAGCAAGGACACTGTATCTCCTTTAGAGAGCCGATGGATGACTTCCTTAGAAGGATGCTTGGGCTTTTCCTTTTAGAAGCCATTGCTCGCTCTGAAGGTTTTTACTTCTACTTTCAAATGACTAAGCAGGGAGAAGGGAAGTCTTCTCGCGGTTAGCGTGATCTCTCAGTACCAACACAGCACAGCCGCCGACCATGACCACTGGATGCCTAGGGATGCTGGGCACTTTAGTGGTGTGCTTGCTGATCCTCCTTGCAGCTGTCTTAGACATATATCCATCACCACATCTACAACGCTGATTCTACCCTTTCTAGCTAAGCCTCCACCATAGCCATAGATTACAGCTGTGTGCGCCGACTGCAAGCCTTCGCACTGAGCTCACAGCATCGATTCTACACCGCCTAAGGGGGAGTTTGGAGCCTAAGCCTCAACTCTGCCCAGTGGCCATGTTCCAGCAACACCGAAACTGGAAAAGGAGCCTCTTTGACTTCTTTGCAAAGTTTCAAACCTGACCTCAAAACGCTGCTCTACCAAGAGCTGCTGTTAGGGACTCTCTAAACATGTGTAGTTACAAGAAGTAAAACTGCAGTTATTGTTTTCCCCAACACATGAGCCCATCCTGAAATTACTTTGGGTTTTGTTGACTTTCTGGTAGAATTAAATGTAGTTTTTTTAAAGGTGTATTTACATATTAGTTAGACTTTTAACTTATAGTGTATGACCTAGATGGGACCAAAAAGGAGGTGTATGAGGCCACGCATGGGAGACTGGCTGCGGGACTGACTTCCCTTTATAGGACCCTACATGAACAATTTGCCTCCAATGAAGTAAAGGACTTTGAAGTAATTTTCCTGAGGACAGGGCACTCAAAGATCGTTAGTTTCTGCATAGTTGGGGTAAGGGAGATAAGATTACTAAGTCAGCTCCGGTCAGAGAGAAGCATGTCCCGATGTCTCATAGACATTCTTCTCATGAACAGCAGCTTTGTGAACCAAGATAGTCTTTACAACATGTGGAAGAAAGAGAGCAGCCACGCTGAACTTGGGCAGCAAGAGAGCTAAGTACTTCTAAGGGAAGACGCTAAAAGCGTTAAAAAGACTACGCCTAAAAATGACGCCATAGCCGAGACAGGATGCCCTCGGGATGCTGTTCAAAAGTAATAACCATGTCCTTTAATTCTGACAAATATTTACATATCGCTAGGCTAGTGAGAGCTACCTAGTTTTGCACTCGTGTTAAAGTAAGCAACTCTATAATATGATCTATGCTCCGCTCTTGGGGGCAAAGTATGTGGAGCACCCACTGGGGCTAGTCTCTCCCCTGGCAATGGATCCCATAAAGACACAGCAGATAGCAAACAGTCAGTCAAAAGCAGCACTCGAAGGCTCACCAAAAATGTATTTTGTGTACATGCTATGATTTGTCCCTGTTTCTCACATTCATATTGCCACTAGCACAGAAATAAACATTTAGGTAATGGAAAGTTTATTTTTTAAGTTAATGTCTAGGGTGACTTTGAAATATTTTATTTTGGAGAAAGAAACATATTTCTTATTACTTGCAACTCCCTCTATAAGCCTGATAAAAAGCATGTTTTGTTTTTCCACGTGAACAACAAACTCTCAGCAATCCTCAATTCTGTCTGTTCTAGCAAGGGAACGAAAGTGCAGCCATTACGGGGGAATTATTGGGTAGGACAAACTGTCTTTCACTGAAGTCATTATTGCTTCTAATGCGAAAACTCAAAAGAAAGAAAGCAGATAAAATGCAACAGTAATTATTATAGGCGATGAGAGGAATTACAACTGTTTCAGACAGATGAGGCCGTCTGAACAATCAATAACATTTCAGCACTCCCTTTATATGATAGTTTGTGGTTATAGTTCTTTTCACACCAAAGTGCTCATTTGATTGGTTCTCTGGAGAAGTACAGGGGCTGAAATAAAGAACGAAAGTGCTTGCGTACTGTCATCGACCCGGAGGACCTGTCAAGCCGCCTTCTGCACTCAATCGACCTTTACATAAACACATCCTTAATACAGTACAGTTGAAAACGCGTAGCATTCTTACTTCGTCAAAATAGCTAGTGAAATCGCCAAGTTATTTTTGCTAGAATTGCTTCAGATGGCCAAAATACCAATTCGCTTCTGACTGGAATCCTATCAACTTGCTAGTTTTGTTTGTTTGGTTTTTTGTTTGTTTGTCCCTCTTTTTGAGACAGGCTCTCACCCTGTAGCTCAGGGTAGCCTTGAACTCAGAGCAATCCTCCTGCCTCAGCTTTGTGAGTATTTTTTTTTCATTTACGGGTATGAATGTTTTACCAGCCTGTGTCTGTGCACCACGTGTATAGCATCCATGGAGGCCAGCAAAAGACACCCACATACTCTGGAACTAGTTACAGACAGCTGTCAGCCACCACGTGAGTGATGGGAACCAAACCCGAGTTGTCTGCAAGCAGCAAAAGCTCTTAACCACTGGGCCATCTTTGTAGGCCCAGTAGTGGTTATTTTAAAGAACATTGTTATTTATAAGTAATGAGAAATATATGTAATGTATTATTTATGGGTGAGGTGAGGATGTCTTTCATTTTATGAGCAGAGGATAAGAATGAAGTCTCTGAGCCAGGCACAATAGTCTATGCCTGCTATCCTAGGACTCAAGAGGTTGAGGCAGGGTTAGTGCAAGTCCGAGGCCAGTCTGCACACACAGCGTGAATGAAGTTTCCTGGGAGGAACTGAATTTTATGGAAGGCTGATTAAATGATTAGAACGCCACTATTTGTAGGGAGGCCAGAATGCTACAGATAAAAGAACCGAGTTAAAATGCATTGTGGGCTGTCTTCAGTACTCCTAAATAGTAATTCCTGGCCTCCCTCTGTGTCTGCCACACAGGTAAATTCTTTCAGAGCATGCAAAATTGACAGATCACTAACTGTCACCAACTGATCAGCTAAGATCGTCATCAAGTCTGAGGCCTATGAGTTCCCCGCTTTTCAGTAACCCACTTACCTGATGTTTGCACCCATATATTTCAAGACTCTGTGTAAGTACTAAAGAGAGGAAGAAAGGAGGGAGGGAGGGAGGGAAAGAGGCAATGAGAGAGGGAGAGAGAAATAGAGGGAAGAAGGGAAAAGAAAGAAAAGAAATATAAAAAGGGCAGAGAAAAGAAAAAGAAGATGACAGGGGAGTCCCTCTATGTCAGGATTGGCTCTCTGCGATTCCGCTCAGCTTTGCCAATGGAAGTCAAGGCAGAGGCCAGAGAGTCTGGCAAACAGGGACTTTACAGCTGCCTTTGAGAAAAAGAAAGCTGTGTTCTTTTGCCTGGAGTTCCTGGGCGGGAGCTCTGCAAATGGTTAAGATCCTTCAGGAAGTGAAACGCAGTTCTTCTTCCTTCTGCAGCCTCTGTTTAAGGAGTCTGGGTCCTGGTTTCCAGCAGCTGTAAGCCCAACAGTGAGATTCCACAAGGTTTTGCTCCTTTATCAATAATTTAAAATAACTAACTGTATTTAAGTAGATATCATATGCATAATTGAATGAACCCGTATATGCATGCTTTCCAACTAGAGACTGAAGTTGCATAAAACTAACAAGTCTTGTCTATGTCTGCATGAGACAGAGAATCTGTCTTTTTATTACAGGAAAGGTCCATGGAAAGACTTTTCTGCAATGGCTTCCAAAGTAATGTGTTGTGCTGTGAAAAGGCAGAAGTGAGATTCACACTTGAGGGTTTCCTGTGCTGGTCATGCCTGTCTTCATATCCTGCCAGTCGGTTGTTTATTATTATTGTTGTTATTGTTTATTATTATTATTACTACTACAGTGGTGTGTGTGTGTGTGTTGCATGGTCTCAAAGCTGAGGACAGCCTTTTCTCTCTCTCCCTGTCGCCATTTTCAATGCCCTCCCTGTCCTTTTTCTGTCCTTCCCATCCTATGATCTTTTCTAAAAACTCATAAAAATGAAAGTTCTCCCACAGCCTCCTGTGCTTTGTAATGTGCTTCCTGGGGCGGCCCTCTGGCTAGACCCTGTTAGTTACTACCACAGTGGCCGCTAGAGGGAGACTCAGAGGCAGCTTTTCCTCGGTTCACCTGTTCTGGATCATCCTTAGCAATGGTCCTCCATCCTGGGTGGGTGCTTGGTTTTCCGCCTCCTGCTTTATTTCCAGAATTGTTCGAATTAATCTGAATGCATTTTTTTTTTTAAAGAAATATAGGCACCAGCACTGACTGGGAAAGCTTCCCAGCATTCCGGAGTTCCTCAGACACAGCACCTGCTGGGCAGAGTCCCACCCAACCCACACTCCTAGATCCTGAAAACAGGGATTTGAGAAGGGCTAGAAAAGGGAGACGGATCGAACACAAAGCTTAAGATTCCGGTATGCCCCTCCCCTTTGTTACTCCTGCACCCCCTTTTGGGCTTTTCATGTCTTGGGTGCCTGATCTAGTAGCTCTTCACACTAAATCCCCACAGTCTAATTCCTAAAGCAGCTTCTCCTTTCGAGTGATCTGTGTGATATATCCTGACCCTCCAAACCGCTTTATTTCAGTGCCTAAAAGAATCAATCCCTTTATCCGTGTTCTCGAAATGATTAGCATGCCCGGCTACAGCTCTCTGGAACCTGGGACCTGACAACAGGAAGGTGGCGGGCACTGTCGCTAGGCCTGGCTTTTTGGAGCCCTGTGCTCATCTGCCATTCTGTTCCAGCTGCAGGCGTCCATCTTCTTGCTCGCTCCGCGTCCGCCCACCCACGTGCTGTTCCCTCACCTGACACCTCCAGGCGTGCAACTGCTTCAGACCTATTCCTTTTTCCAACCTCAACACACTTACCGCTTCTGGGGGGGATCTTTTCCAAAACTTCCTCTGCTGCAAGACCTGGCATTTCCAGGGCACTTGCAGCTCTTATAGAGAAAAGGGTTTAAATAAATAATTGACTACTTCACTACTCGGTGTCGGAATGTAAATTAGATGAAGCCTAAGGCGCTGTGGCGGCGAGAGGCCTGAAACGGCTAAACAATCCTGGAGCCAAGATTCTGGGCCTTGGGACTACGGAGGCTTCCCTTTGAACAACTGAGTAGAAGAAGAAAGCCCGGGTCTAAAAGAAAAGACAAAACTCAGATAGGAAGGGCGGGCCAGGCCGTGTTTGAAGAACTCCTGAAGACCTTGTGTGTTACCAGAGCACAGAAAAGGACAAATTCTCAAGGCCTGGTTGATAAGGAAGGCTGCTGGGAGACTCAAGAATGACCTTGAAGGCAGGCAGAACTGGCCCCAACTGCGGGCCCAGAGAAAGGAAGGGCCTGCGTTTAACAGGCAATAAACAGAACTGGTCTATAACCCTTTCCTCCTCACATGACATTTAAAAGGAAAAAAAAAAAAAAAGACTTTAAATTATGAGGGTTTTTTTTCTTTTCTTTTCTTTTTAACTGAGATTTTAAAGACTTTCTTCCTATTCACTGTGTAGACACAGTTGCCAGTTTCTTCTAAAGCCCTGAAGGGGCAATCTCTAAAAAAATACCAGAGCACTGAGACCCGCCAAGGTGCAGTGTTCCAAGTGGCAGGCTGCGAAGGAGGGTACCAGGACACATAACAACGGTGGGCACTGCGGGTACAGAGGGACAAAGCCTTTGATCCAGAAGAGTGCCGAGCCAGGCCGCGAGCCTGGGCCCTGAAGCCCACAGAGCTTGCTGACTGCCTGCCACTCAGGACTGTGTGAACCAAGACCAGAGTCAAGGGAAGGAATTGGGTTTCGACTGGTGGCAAGCAGAGCCCCAAGAAGTCGTTTGTGGGAGTGTGTCAGGAAACTGAGTTGTTACCGTCAGCAGGGCAAAGAGCAGGACACTCAGAGAACGTGGGGACTTTCAGGAAAGCACGGGAAGATGACTGGGCGCAGTCTGACCTTATACGTCCCTTTAGAGCAGGAGGAACAGCAGCGTTAACACAGCATTTAACGTGACCGGTCCTTTACAGGAACGGGTTCAGATGCAAATCAGTCACCTGGACTTTCTTCGGCCCTGCAGGCCACCTGGGTTTGATATCTGTCCTCTTGCAAATTAGCAGATCTGTTCTTTGGAATTGAAACTATTTTTACCTGGTTCTGCATGGCTCTGTGTCCTCATGTTTTAGATTTTATTATTTCCCAGTAAGCCCTGACATTTGATTTAAGATAATTTCAGTCATTAATATATAAAGTAAGCATTTGAATGACATCTATGACTACTTGCCTGTCATTTTTGCAACAGTGAAATTCTATATTATGTGCTGAGATTTGCTGGCTTCCTTGGTCTTTCTTGAAACAGGTGCTGGTCTTGAACCTGGGGCCCTGCACATGTGAAGGATGGAGTCTGTCTTTGGCTATGCTCATGGCCCTAAAGTTCCCATGTGCTAGCCATTTTGAACATTGAATCCATTGTTAGCTGTCATTATCCTATACCACGTGCTAGTATAAGTTTTGCTCACGAGTGCAGTGCCTGCAGAGGTTGGAAGAGGGCGTCAGATTCCCAGAGCTGGAGATAAAGGCCGTTTAAGCCGGGGACTGTGGGTGGATGGCTAGAACTCGGGTTTTCCGCAAGAGACTCTTAACTGCTGAGCCATCTCTCCAGTCCCCAATCTGTTGTTTTAAGACAAAAAAAAAAAAAAAAAAACCAACAACAAAATCTTGTTTCCATGTCATACTATGTTTGCACCTCTCTGACAGCAAACATTCATTTCATCGTTTGCCCTTGGTTTTCAAAACTGGGGCAAGGGAAGTCTAGAGGTCTGAAACAATTCCCTGAAGCCCCAGAGGGAATCACTGTAGAGAAAGCACCCAGCACGCATCAAGTTTTATGCAACACTACTTAAAGAAGCCAGAGGCCGTGTGGATCTTGACCATCAGGATCACCGTGTAAGATAAATGCAGATCCCTTGGGACTATAACTCTAGAAAAAGCCTTATTCTCTCTGATACTATGTTTGCACAGTTTGTTCTCTCAAGAGCACTTCTGAAGACATCATTTGCTATGTGGAAACAATTCAACAAATTGCCCCAGTCGGCTATCTTTAAATATGTTTTTCTTTTCAATTGGCACACAGCAATTGAGCCCATTTCTGGGCTGCAGTGCAACATTGCATTAGATGTGCACAGTGTGTAGGGATCAGATCAGGGTCGTTGGCCCTGATCTCAGACATTTATCACGGCTTTATGTTAGAAATATTCTAATTTTCTCCCGCACTAGCCATGTAATTATTATCGGCTATTATTATTCTGCGGTGCTATTGAATATTAGAGGCTCTTGCCTAGCGATACCCTTATACAACAAACAACCCTCTGTCCATCTTCCCCTGCCTCCACCCCCTTCCCAAGTTCTGGTACCCACCATCCTATTCTCTACCTCTCTGAGATCAGACACAGGGATAAGCTGAAGGACATTATATCAAGAGAAACAGGTCAGGTACAGAAAGGAAAATTTCCATTTTGTTCTAATATGCAGAAGCCAAAGCGACCGCTTTGGGTTAATGATTAAGTTGGATAAGAATCTCTCCCTACTGGATCGCTCCTATTCACGTTAAAAAAAAAAATCCTCAGGAGCTGGAGAGATGGCTTAGAGGTTAAGAGCACTGGCTGTTCCTCTAGAGGTCCTGAGTTCAATTCCCAGCAACCACATAATGTTTCACAACCATCTGTAATGAAATCTGGTGCCCTCTTCTGGAGTGCAGGCATACATGCAGACAGAACACTGTATACATAATAAAATAAATCTTTAAAAAAAAATCCTCTTTCCTCTATGCTCAACTCACAACAAACATTATTAAATAAAGATGCAGGCTCTGCTACCTCCAGGTCCTCATTCAAACACTGCTTTCTCAACCGTCTCCCGTTCAGCATTCCAACTTTCACTCTCCCCGGCCGGCTTCCCTGGACCCAGCCCTCACCTTTCCTCCCTTCCAGGAGAGTTTCGCACATTACCACCTCCTTCTTCTCAACATTTTCTCTTCTCTTGGCTTTTATGACATCGCGTTCTTCTGGTTTCTCTTCAGAATCACTGGCTGCTCTCCCTTCGGTTCTTTTGCCAAATTCTTCTGCCACTTTTAAAGTTAAATGTCCAGAAAAACCGCCATCTGTTCCCTCTCTGTATTTCTGCCTTAGATATCACATGACACCCAGTGGCTTTAAAGGACATCCATATGCTGACGGCTGCGAAAGTTGTGTTTCCAGCGTGAACCAACCCACTCCCAAGCTCCAAGTTTGTATTCTGGAGACTCTATTCAAATGTGCAGTAGAACCTCAAGCTTATGAGGTCTATAATGCTCCTATGCCCTCTTCTTCCAAACAACGACAAAATCTTTTGATTATATCATTGATTATATAATAAAAAACCCCATAACTTAGATCACCAAGGATCCCATTAGCCAACATGAGATACAGGCTTAGATTCTTCCTTTCTGCCCCTCTTTCAGATTTAATCCTTCCACATCTCAGAAAAAAAAAATCTGATTCCCTAATTGCTTTAGCTTCTGTTCTCATTCTTGTGACAAAACACCTAACAAGAGACAATTTAAGGGAAGAAGTGTTTTGGCTTGCAGTTTGAAGAGCAGTCCATCGTGGTGGAGAGGGCACAGTAGCAGGAGTGGGTGCCTGGCTGATTCCATTTCATGAGCAGTTTGGAAGCAAGGACTGAACCAAAAGTGGCAGGAGTCTATAAACCCTCAAATCCCACCTCTCTTGATCTACTTCCCCCAGAAAGGTTCCCCCAAAAAGTTCCACAGCCTTCCCAAACAATGTCACTCACGGGGAACCAAGTGTTCAAACACATGACCCTTCATCGCCAAACCACAAAACTAATAGTTTTCAAGTTTGTCCACTTATTTCTGTGTCCACCACTGACCTCTTACTTTAAGAAAGGCTTGAAGATCTATCCCATAGGTTTCTTTATTCCCCAGAAATATGCTCTGAAAGTAACAATTTCTCTAAGCATCAGTTTCCTTGTCTACACAACAGCATGTGGTGATGAAGGAGATGCCCCATATAGTCTTGGGCATTGAATACTTGGTCCCCAGCTGGGGGTAGTGTTTGGAAAGGATTATGAGGTATGGCCTTGCTAGAGGAAGTGTATTACTGGGTAGGTTTTGAGGTTTCAAAAGTTACATGGCATTCTCAGTTGGCTCTCTCGGCTTCCCATTTGTGGATCGAGACGTCTGCTTTCAGCTATTGCTCCAGTACCTTGCCTGTCTGCTGCCAGGTTTCCCTGCAATGGTGGTCATGGACTCTTATCCTCTAGAACCATAAGCCCCAAATAAACCCTGCCTTCTGCAAGTTGCCTTGGTCATGGCATCTTGTCCCAGCAAGAGAAAACTAACTACCAGAGTAGCTTACGGTACTGATTGGGCTGTGAAGATTAATGAGCTGATACATACACACCTCTGAGACTAGAAGTTGAAACTTTCAGGTTTAACTAGATGGCTCTTTTTGGATGAGCTTCAGATAACAGTACCAAATTCTGAACAAAATAAAAACAGTTTTCTGAAGGCGCTGTGGAATAAGCAGAAAGCAGACAGAGTGGAGCGGAGCTGCCACATTGACCACAGTAACAAGCCCTGCTTCTCACCTGTCAGCCTTGAACCTGAAGGCCATCCACCCCTTTGTGTAATGCTACATTAGAACCCAGCAAGGACAGGTACACTTACTGGGGACTGAAGGAGCCAGGGGACAGTTTGTTGGAGCCACATCCCTGGAGAGTGAAGAGAGGCATTCAGGAGATGTGACAGCCACAAAAGCAGGACCAATATCTCAGCAGATGTGTACTGCCCAAATCTTTGGCTGACCCCTGAAGAACACACGTCCAGGGCAGATTTTAGGTAGGCAGCAAAGGCTACATTAGAAGCTGAAATGATATTGGGATTTCTCCACCATTGCCATCCCCCACCATGGGAAATAAATGTGTTACTATAAAACCATAGTAAAAACAAGACATTTTAGTAAACAAATTAGTCCAGTCTTCACCAACTGAAAATTCAACTGATAAATTAACACTCCTCTAAAGAAGATAACAGAATTCAGAACCTGTGTATTACCTGCACATCCAAGATACAACCCAGAACCATTGTCTGTACAATGAGACAGAGGAATACAAACCATGTCAGCCCACAAGGACATAGATGGAGACTGCTGACCCAGCTCTTGAAATTAGCAGGTCAGGATTTTAAAGTGACCATAGAATCCTGCACAATATAGCACGCACACAGACACACACACACACACACACACACACACACACATCCATCAAAGATTAAAGTGCAAGAAAGGAAACTATGACAAAAAGTTAAAAGAAAATTTCTAGAATTGAAAAACTGCAACCTGAAATTTCAGAAATCTTTATGAACCTTGATAGCAGCAGTATGCCAGCAACAGAAGGAAGTGAAGCAGCGGACTGTCCAACCCGAAAGAGAGAGAGAAGAGACGGCAAAGCTGCAAGGTAATCCTGAAATATCCCAGGATGCTCATCAGAGGCCCAATGGGAGAGGACAGAGAGTGTGGGGTGCACACAAGCCTGTCCTTTGTCAGGTGCATCAGATGGCATGTTTAAATGGATATGTTTCAACTACATAGTACTAAAGGGAAAAAACGAGTTCCAAAAACCATGGATTCCCAGAGAACTGTGTAAGTGTTGAAGTGCTTGGGAATAAAATGAGCTTTTTACTTTGAGGAGTGTCAAAAATAGATGGGCTGGAGAGATTATTAAGAGATCTGTTTACAGCAGAAGGCAAACCGCAGCACTACACAGTCCCTCTGCGCGACCCTTTTCTTCATTTTGAAAACGTATCAACTCAGTAATACATTTTCTGCAACTTTTATCCAAGTCTTGCCAAACAAGTAGTTCATGAAAAACTCACTTCCGAGGATATAAAGGTAGTGATTAATTAACTTTTATCACTTAAGCCATTGTTTTTTATCTTTCTAGACAACTGGAAAGTCCCTCTCCACTTAACTCTCTATTCAATTGTCAGAATGACATTGTAAAAAATGTCTCTTCATTTTTTACCTAGACCTAGACCTCTTCATTCTCTTGCCTTAAAAGCACTAATATCAAAAATTATTTTTTTTTAAAAAAAAAAAGCGCTAATAACTTCTAAAGCTCTCAAAATCAATGGTGTTCTCCACACAGCCTGCAGGCCTGGATCTTCAGGTCTCCTGTCGGCAGGTGACCCCCTCTTTCCTACCCATGGCTTTGTTTCCTGACACTTGCCCTGGACACCCCTCCACCCCACCCCGTCATCTGCATATGACTGATTCACTTTCCCCAGCTCTACCTCGTTCCTGGCGCTTTCTCAGCATAGTGATCTAGTTTGTATTTATTTCGCAACTAAAATTCCATGAGGGCAAAGTTTTTTTTTTTTTTTTCATTCATTTACTGCGACTTTTCCAGGGCCCCGTGGAAGGCTCTGATTAGATAGGAAGCATCCTGCCTCGTGGATTAAGGTTAGCAACTGTAGACCTAATACTAATATCTAGGTATACTGTGACTTCTGACTGATCCCAATCACCCTGGAGGTGTCATAGAGAACAAGAGTGGTCATTTCTGGCAACAGAAGAACTCCTGTACCCTTTCTTTCCACGTAAGCATTGATAATGCTCATTATCAAAAGGTATTTACTGTGTCGTTATCTCCCAGACAGTCTGCTTCTAAACCTTGTGCTGGCTAATCTCCTCCTGGACTTGGTCAGTCACATTCTTTGGACCAGGGTTGCTAAAGCGGCCACTTTCCTGTGGCCCCTGGTCTCCGCTCCACATCTACTGTCTACTGTCGGGCTGGTGGACAAACAATCGTGTTATTTCCTATCAGTGGTGTTACTTCATGAGGAAGAAGCCCATCTCTTGGGTTTCTCTCTCACGGCTCCTTGAGAGAGTTAGGCAGACACTCCCCTGCTTCTGCAACCTCCCGCCCCGCCTGACTTCAATGCCCCCTCTTCTGTTCAGCTACTCCTTGAATTCACTTCCTCCCAGTTTGCCCTGGTTGGGGAGTGGGGCGGGGAGGCTTCTCTGGCTTCTCTCATGGCCACTAGGTGTGTACTTCTGCTATGTCCCCTGTGTCAGATTCTCCTTTCGTCATAACGCTCTTAAATAATTTTTTATTTCCTTGTTTGGTGTCTTCCTTTGCTGTTTTATCATAGGCTTCTGTAAGTCAGATACGCTGTTCCTGTCTATCCTGCCGTTCCTACCGTCATCCACCAAGGAGCTTCTGTTTCCTAAGTGTTTGATAAATAGGTACTGGATAGATGAATAGTAACATACGGAATACAGCATTTCCCCCAGAACAATGCGATCAATTATCAGAGCTGGATCACTGTTTATCAGTAGAAAACCATAGGCAGAAGGCAGAAGGCTCCTGATGGCAAGTGTGGTGACATAGAGGGAAATGTCCCCTTCTTGTGGTACAGAGGGTGATCATTTTTGAAAAACTGGTCTCTACAGAGAGCCAATAAAGATGTTCTAGTAAGATTGCAAGTGACACTATTAATTCAGAAGGATAAAGCTCCGGGGCTCAGGAAGAGAACGTGGAGTGTTTTCAGATGCTTGGTCTGGTACCTCAGACATCCGCACAGCATCATCTGTAAGAGGTATATTTCATTTAAAGTGTCTTGAGTCGCACAGCCTTTTCTGTTTTTCACCCTCTCAGTCAGAACTTGAACCTCAGATGCCCTTCCCCTGACTGTTATCAAAGTCCTTTCCGGTCTCTGGCAGTTGTGAAGAGACAGACACAGAGCAAACAGGGATAGCAAGCAAAGCACACTTTGTAAAAATTACAATGCAACTCATTCATCCTCAGAAGAGCGGTTCTTCCGCTGTTTCTGTTATCAAAGAAAAATGGAACTTTCTGCGGTGAAGTCTGGGCTCCTGGGCGGTAAGAAGGTTTATTTGTATCTTCTCACAATTGTGCATTCAGAGGAACATCCTCCTCTAAAGTCCAAACTGTGACATTCCCCAGATCTCTGCAGAGTGGGGGTAAAGGGAACCAAGGTCCCTCATGGATATCATGGTTCCAATACTCATTTGTTTTCTGTCAGGGGGTAAAGGTGCCACAGGCAAACTCGCCCAAAGTCTGTGTAACTTTCGGCCTCCTGAAATTAACAAACATGCTCATTTAAATGCTGTCACTCATGTGATATAGTCAAAAGACACAGTTACAACAAACTTCAAGACCTTAACTGGATTTCATCCATGAGTCTGGCACCCAGCAGCCCTCGGCGCAGAAACAAACTCAGAGACGACCAGGGCACCCAGGCTGAGTCTGACACCTAAACCAGAAGTGAGGCCCAGAAGTGAGCTGCCCACCCTAGCTGAGTCGGGGGTCTGCTGGAAAGACGGAAGGTCAGAGCTGTGACTGACGCTCAGCCATGGGTTACAAGTGTCTACTCCCAAGTCAGCCAGCTAAAAGTCACACAATGACTCTAACCTAGCCCCAGCTAAGGTAGGTATGGAAGTACCATTCAGGCCATCAAACTCAGCACCTAGATAACACCAGATGCCAAAACTAAAACAAAGACGTAATCCATCAAAGTCCATAGTTCTGGGAAAGTTTCTAAGTGCACTAACCTTGCCTTTAGGCTCCTATAGTTCCACTTCTGGCTAACTGTTCTTTTAACTAAAGTATCTCAACCAAGAATATGGGTTATTATTTTTTTCTTTTTTGTGGGTTTTGTGCTTAAAAACTGACCCCGAGAAAGGCTAGGTGCTACACTGGGATTCTGAAGACTCAGTGGAATCTCCAGTCAGCTAGTGGACTTTCTATTGACCTAAGCCCATGACTGAGCAGTCTTCTCTGATGAATACCCCACAACAATGACTCCATATCTGCTTGCCCTGATGGGCCCCACTGCATGAGCCTCGTCCAAAGCAATGACCTCCCACAAATTTTATTTGAAGAATTAAATCCTACTTGATGACCAAAGATTATCTAATAAATATCGATAGCACAAGTGTATAAGAAATGCAGCCAGAGCCGGGGCTTGGGCAGTAGGGAGAAGTTGGGAGAGGGGAATCAAGATATGATCAAGAGATATTGTTTTTAATTCTCAGAAAATAAATACAGTTATTACTTAAAAAGAAGTACAACTATTTTAAATGTTTTTTAATAATGACAGTAGAATTAAAAATGACTTTACTCTCAGCACTCTAGAGGAGCGGCAAGCAGGTATCTGTGAGTCTGAGGCCAGCTTGGGCTTCGTAGCATATTGTAGCCAGCCAGTCACGGCTGGATAGTGAGAACCTGTCTTCAGAAAAGTGAGTAAGTAAGAAACACCATGGATAAAAATCCTAGGACTATTCTGGGCTTCTAAGATGATCTCCACTGTGTAGACAACTGACACAGAGAACTGGCCCAAACTTCAAAGAATTTGTGACTGCGCCTCACTCAGGTGAATAACTTGTAAATAGCTCCACCCCTGAGCTGCTCCATCCCTCCCACGTCATCTGCTTTTCGTTTTTTAGGACCGAGACTTACACGTTGCCTCCCTCTGTTCCTCCCCGCTCTGCCTCCCCACCCGCTGCTGTCTGTTCTGACTATGCCCTCCATAACTGTGATTGTAAATTTAGGCAATTTCCTCAGTAGCTTGGAAGGTGTTTCCCCTTCCATAGAGGGGGATAAAAATAGCTGTCTCCATGAGTCTGAGCCTCAGCCATCTTACCACAGAGACTAACAGTATAGATCTCAGGTGTCAACTCAAGATTCTCACCATTTTCTCATCCTCCGGCATGACACAGTTGGAGATTCCAGTTCAGTCAAATATCAAAGTGCAGTCTGCTAAGTCAGAGCCACACAGTTGCTTTGAAAGGAGAGAAACAATCCAAGAATCCAGAAAGCATGCAGACATTCTGGATGTGCTACCACAATGGGGCGAACTCCTTTCGGTCATTTCATTTTATGATCTGAGACAAGAGTGCAGCCACTCAGGTTTTAGACTCAGCCTCCTCCACCAACCTGCCTTCCTGCCATCATGACGGAAAGTTGAATTATTCCCTATAGGAGCAAGGGAGCCATAACCAACCCCTGAGGGGCAGCTGATCTGATGGGGAACTCTTCTGGAGATCCCATAAAGCCACATATCTGTCATTTGCACCACTTTAATGGCAGCTTCTGTGCTCTGGGGACCGAGCCCAGGAAAGATCCAGAAACTGCTTTCCGTCAGGCACATGCCGTTAGCTGGCTGGAGGAAACAAAATGCCAGTCTGCCTCTTTTTTGGAAGCAAGGGAAGACCAGATGTTACTGGAAGCATCTCAAGAGGCAGTCTTCCGTCGTCATCTTCTGCTGTCCCTTCATCCCTCATCCTTGCGTTCGGCCGCATCATCTGGATGAGGAATGGGTAGCCTTATAAAGAGGCTCGGGTGAGCGCGGGAGGACAGGAGCTTAGTTTAGCTCTCATGAAGGACTCTGCTTCTGCCTCATTCTTAGCACAGTCATTCATGCAACCAAGCAGGCATAATAAACGTCTGTTGTTTCTCCACCCACCCACAGCACACTAAACATGCAACTATTCCGTAAAATTTCTTTTCTTGTAATAATCAAGACTCTGCTGTGTCTTTTGAGTTCCTGGGGAGTTCTTGGTTTGTTCGTTTTGTTTGTTTGATGGCAGTGTATAATCTTAGGCCTAACTCTCCAAATATTCTGACTGGGCGTCCTAGCGGGTCCTCAGCACCTGTGCTCAGAGGGCAGCATGATTCCTTCTGTGCCATTGCTATTTGCCTATCACAAACACCCTCCTAAGTCACATTCTCTCTAGCTGTGATGTCCATGATTAGCACTCAGTGCCTCTCCTCTCCCACAAGAAACAGTCATCAGGTCTGTAATGCCTGCAGATCCTGAGCCTGCATGCCTTTATCGTACATAAAGCCCATATAGGCCATTCAGCAGCTACTTAATCCGATTTAGGATAGACGTGGCTTCCATTGGGGTCCCAGGATTCAGGGGGACTCAGGATTTCTTTCTTGTGCCCATTTGTTTGTAGCTGTCTACATTTGACCTTCTCTGCGACTAGGTACCTGTTTCTAGGATAGAACCCCACCTTAAGGAACCACAAGAGAATCGAAAAGCAGACCAACACCTCCTACATAAGCAGGAGCTGGCAGGGGACATGGGTAAGTTTAGAAGATGATTACTTTAAGCTTGACTTAAACGATCTGCCTAAATTTCCCAATATAATTTGAATGTGAGATTATCTATGTACATTTTTTTCTTAATAAATCTCAAGGATTTCCCCCCTTGGCGGTTAATTTAGGCAGGAAGGGTGCGGCAGAGGACATCAGCTCATTGTGGAGGCAAAGAAGATGGAGAGGAGAGAAGGCAAAGGAGGGAGAGGAGGTGGGGGAGGGGGGAACCTGTCCTCATAGGCTTTCTTCTTTTCTGCTTCTGTGTCATCCGTCCCCAGCCCGTTCCTCTTGTTTCATAGGGAGCCACACACTCAGGGTGGGCCTTCCCCCTTCACTTCTTCTTCTCTGGACTCCCCCAGCAGGTGTGGCCAGACTGTGCTTTATCAGCCTCTGAGGGACTTCTCGGTACTGCCAAGTTTACTGTCAAGATTAAGCATCCTAGGTGCATAAAGTACTGTTTAATGGTAATATAAATTAATTATAACTAAAAAGGAGATGACAGAGAAACACCTTAATACCACAGTCATTTCCACCTAAGACTTCAAGACTTGGAAAGTACCAACTGAAACAAATGCCTAGTAGACACATTGAAACTTCTTAGTGGGTTGAAACGTGAAAATATGCTTTTGTTCCTTTGTTTTCTCTTACACGTTGCCTAACAACCTATTATTCCAACGCAACAACGTGTCACAGACAATGACCTGTCTAGTGAATTAGTAACTGACTAGGTTATCCAATCAGAATGTGCCTTGAGAAAGCAACCTGATCTGTGGTTCCACCCACCCGCTTTCGACTTTACCCGTACCTGCAGGCTTGGATGTGATGGTGTCAACCACTCAGGCAGGACACAACTAGAGAGGAGTCAGTCACTCCAACCACAGAGCCGGCAGTCAAGGGTCATGGGAACAAACTCATTTTACTGTCTGGGGCCCGGCTGTCAAGACAACTAGAAACCAAACGGTGGAAACTAACTCTAAGGCAAACAGAATAGAAAATAAAGGCTATGGAAAATGAGTTTGTTTTTCTCGTACTCATCTTTTGCTTCCTTGGCATCTTTTCCTGGACTCTTGCTTTAGTATTCATATGCACTGGATCAATTCCCCAGTTTTCTTATATGTAACAGTAATGCCTATCCTGCTTATTCAGGAAGAAGCTCAGAAAGTTAGAATAGCAATCATTTATCTTGTTTCAGAACGATACATCAGCGACACTTACTAGTTGGAAAGCAGAGACTATTAGGAGGGACACCGCTGGGTGAGAGAAAGAATGAGCCGCACACAGCCGGAACGTGTTCCCTTCCTTTCTTAAACACAGGGAGTCAGTGTGTGAAGCTCTTCTCTCACTGAAACCTCAGAGAGAACTTGGCTCTGGGCGTTTGGTAAGAGGAAGGAAAAAGACTTTACAGCTATTTCCAACGAGCTGGCAAAGGGAGGGAACATAGCTGAGGCCTTTCATGGGGAACGCGTTATATTTGTTTGAATTCAAAACACTGGAAATAGGAAAATAAATAACTAAGGTTGTCATAAAACAGCTAACTATGTTTGTGAAGCCAGGCAGAAAGCCTGAACTCTAAAAGGTTTCGGGATGAAAAATCAAGTTTCATAATGACAGCCCTGAGCACTTACTGGTGGAGAAATGTTGAGAGCTGCGTCACCAAGGGATTCTGTCTTTGTGCGAACACCATGGAGCGCACTTGCACAGACTAAGATGGCTGCCTGTCACTTACCGGTGTAGTCTTGGGGGACCACTATCATATACAATGTCTCATCATTGAGTGAAGCGAGCTTGTGTTGTGTGTCTGTGTGTGTGGACTCCGATTCTGAAAACTAACCAGTGTAAGGAGAGTTTGATGGAGAAAACCATGAGAACAGAAAAGAAAATGAAAACTTGAAAAGCTGTAGACTATGAAAAGGAGAGCCCGGGACGGAGTCAGAGCTGTGGCTTCCCTTCTGACCCCACCTGCATCAGCACAGCAAATACAGATGCCTGAGATCTGTAGATAGAGCTACAGTCTGGGATGTGTAAGACCTGGGGGCAGGGGGGTCTGAGGCAGGGAGGAAGGGAGGAAGGGAGAAGGATTTCTTCAGCCCCAGAACATCTAGCTAAAGGTGGGAATCTGACTCTGAATCCTGTATGTTTTTCATAATGTTGTTTAAGCAGAGTTCTTTTCTATTTTCTTTTTCTTTCTTTCTTTCTTTCTTTCTTTCTTTCTTTTTTTCTTTTTTTTTTTTAAGACAGAGTTTCTCTGTGTAGCCCTGGTTGTCCTGGAACTCACTCTGTAAACCAGACTGGCCTTGAACTCCTGCTTCTGCTAGATTTTACCACTGCCCGACCTAAGCAGATTGCATTTTTGTTTGTATATTTTCCTTCTCACTAGACTCCGAGATTCGGGAGGAAGTTTTGTTTCATTTATATCCACAGTACTGAAAATACAGATGCTCCAAAAATGTAATGTTCGCTGAGCAAATAGATCTGCCTCCTAAGCTAAAGTGTATATTTCCTGAACACCTAACTCAGGTGCTGACTAACTGGGTTTACAAAAGGAAAACAAAATGTCCATTTCTCCTCTTCTAGTTAGTATCTGCCTCCCTTTTTACAGCATTCTCATTCCTGAAGTTAGCTAATCTTATCCTTAAAAATATCCTAAGAATTCTCTTTGGTTTTTCTAACCATGTGGTGGAATTACGCGTTAGAGGCATTGTGATAACCACTCTGCAATCTCTAGAAATCAGAAGCACTTTGACCCAAGACTACGGGCAGTGATGAATCAATTGTTTTTGAAAGTCTGTCACCCAAACAGTGTGGAAACTTGACTCTGCTAACCGTTATGGCTATGGGTCTATGCTATGTAGCTGTTTCCTATGAATTGAAGTGTGTTCACGAGACCCGGGAAGCTAAGGAGATTTACAAGGCACAGAAAGTCACAAAATTCACAAGGCCCCTCCCTACCCAAGGTTATTAAAGCAAGACAAAATCGCTGGGGTGAGGAGAGCGTTCTGTGGAGCTGCCTGTAACTTGCCGGGGAATTCCAGGGAGGCAGCTTGTGTGAGCTGTCATCCATGCTGGGGTAGGCTCATCTGTGACACAGCTCTCATGAGTTGGCCGTGTTCCTATGAGTAACACTTCATCCGTGCTCCTGTGAGAAACGCTCCTTGGCTTGCCAAGCAAGACCTGGCTGGAATCGCTTCTCTGGTCTTTGCTGAGGCCCTATCTGGATGAACAGACCTTTGTTCATATCTCCTCAGAGAAACAGTCCACATCAATGAATTAAAATTTTAGATAAATTAAATTTATATAAACTTAATGGCTTACTGAATACAGAAGGAAATGGTCAATCAAGGATGAAACAACCTTTTCTAGACATTAGAATCTATTCTTAAATTGTCCCTTCCTCTTGGACTTTCCTTTGACTTGCAGCATTTCGAGTTGTTTGTGTCTCTCAGATCAGGTCCTTTTCTGTAGGCTGATAGACTCAGATTATGGTCAATTTATTCCTTTTCTCTACAAAATCGTTCAACTTCCAGTTCAGCTTTCTTCACTTACTGAATGAGAACCACCCCCCAACTTCAGATAAAAGGTTTAGGTTGGAGAACAACTGGCCAGTAAAGCATTTGCTGTGTGTGTGTGTGTGTGTGTGTGTGTGTGTGTGTGTGTGTACCTGAGTTCAGTTCCCGGAAACACAGTGCTGAATTTCCTGTACACGTTATAATCACAGAGCTGGGGAGTAGAACCAGGAAGATCTCTGGGGCTCACTGGGCAGCCACTCGAGGCTAATTTCTAAGCTCCAGGCCAAGGAGAGACCCTGGATCAGAGGAGGTGACAGTATTCCTCAGGATGACACCCGAAGTTGTCCTTAAGCATGTGCATACCAACACACACATGAGCACCTGCACATATATATACACAGACATACACAGTCACACACATAGAAAAAATAATAAATTTTAAAATACCATCTCATCTCTCCCTGTTATATATCTTGCTCTAAATTCATAAGCCTTGGGAAACTGCTTTTGAAAAATAGGTTTTATCTATGTCAATATCTCATATCCTTTTATCTCAGTAAGGAGTTTCAGGAGGGCCATGTACCACAATTTGTTTCTTTAACCTAGCAGAAAATGTCCAGCCCCGGAAAGCAGATCTTCATTTCTGCAGCCCATGCCTCTAGTCTGTCACCAGACACGAGAGCCAAGCCTCTCCTGGATCATGTTAGCAGGTATGTTTAAGAGTCTGCCTATCCGTTAGTAGACAGCAGAGGTGAGGCTGTCTGTTGAACTACATGTGGCATACTGTCAGAACCCAGTGTGACCCTGGACTTGCTTCAACACAGACAGCCTACTCCCAGCCTGTATTCTGCCCCCTTTCAGCAGAACCGCCTCCTTCAGCTTCATTTACAAACTTTAAAATATCACGGCAGTTGATATCCAGAATTTTTCCTCTTCTGCATTTTTCTAACTTCCATTTGGCTTGTGGTTTGTTTCATTATAAACTTACTTCTCCAAGCTTCTGAACAAACTTCGCTTCTATGGCACTGACAAAAAAAAAAAAAAAAAAAAAAAAAAAAACTGTGGCAAAAAACTGTGGCTGTTGTCAAACTCTGTATAAGGAAGTGGTTTCCCTGGCAACCGTAACCACAAGCAAGCGATTGGAACCTCTTTCTCACTGTGTGATTTGTTTGGTTGCTAAAACACTTCAAACTTTTTTTGTACATAGTCAGGTAGCAAATATCTCGATCTCGGGAATGAGCTGGAAGCAGAGCAGGTGATAAAGTGCTGGAACGAATTCTGAGGTGGTAAACATTCGTCATTCACGTAATCAAATTCAGCCTGTGATTAATCTCTAAAGGGCAAATGCTAAGATTTGATATTTAAGAATTCCAATAGGTTACTGCCACAAGGACACATGTTTTAGATGGCGGTATTTAGAAATTCCGAAGAAGTCAAAAATTTCACTTAAAAAACAAGTGACATTTTGATTTTACTCATTCATAAACAGGAACAGGTGCCAAATACTGGTTCTCCAATGGGCAAATGGTCAGCCCTGAGCTTATCAATAAAACATCAGAAATTTGGTAAACGTCCTCCTAAGGGCATGTTCTCTCTCTCTCTCTCTCTCTCTCTCTCTCTCTCTCTCTCTCTCTCTCTTCATTCCCTCCATGTGTGTATACACATTCTCCCCAGATGTGTATATACATATATATGTGTGTATATGCATATATGTATGTATGTGTGCAAAATAGCAGTTTAAATTCGCTATCAAGAATTTCTATGGTTTCTTATTAAAGCTTATGAAATCTAAAGGATCTCTATTTGAGAAAAACATTGGAAATAAATATGTCTCCCAAATATCAGGACTTTTTATAAGAAAAGGAAGTTATACAGCTTGCCTGAATTACAGAAACTTCGTAAAATTAATAGGAACATGAATAAAAATGCCATAGACATCTCCAGACTCTAGTACTAGTAAGAGCGTAGCACCCCACGCTGTCTGGACCTTCTTCTGGAAGCTGTCAACCTGTCAAGGATGGATATAACATGACACCCCCACACATGGAGAGGCAGGGGTGGGGGTCACTGCTGTAATCCCAGCCTTGGCAGAGCAGAAGCAAGAGAAGCCACAGCTCAGTGTCTACTCGAGAGTCTGCATTAAAAACAGCACCATCAATAATCACACTTTCCAATCTTTCTATCCTGCCCCAAACCATGACTGGCATGGCAGTTTCTTCAGACAGGTCGCTGTCAGAGCAGTCTGAGGGAAACATATAATCATGTTTATGCCCATGTACTTAATAGAAAGAGTGTTGAATAAAAAGAATGGCCTCTAAGTTTCATCAAGAGAGACGGTGGAAAGGGAGAAATTAGAGCTCTGGCCGCCAGGTCAGTTGAGCAGCAGGTGGGAAAATTATTCCGCTCTAATCACAGGCTTTTAGATTCTTTTGGGGGAGTGGTCAGGGATAGACCTTTTTTTGTTTTTGTTTTTTTGTTTGTTTGTTTGTTTTTGTTTTTTGGGGTTTTTTTTTGGTTTTTGTTTTTGTTTTTGTTTTTTTTTTGTTTGTTTGTTTGTTTGTTTTTTGCTTTTTAATGTTTTTCAAGACAGGTTAGCCCTAGTTGTCCTGGAACTTGCTTTGTAGACCAGGCTGCACTCAAACTCACAGAGATCAACTTGCCTCTGCCTCCCGAGTGCTGGGATTAAAGGTGTGCGCCACCACCGCCCGGCTCTAATCACAGGTTTATATCAAAGTGCTGAGGATGCCTGTGCACTTGGGAATGAATTAAAATGGGAGAAAGGCAGGCAGGCAGGAGGGGAGGGAGAGAAAGGTGGGGGGTGCCTGGCAGAGAGGCCAAGAGAAAACATGGATCAGCCTGTTCGGGGTTGGTGATGCTCAAAGCAACCAAAGCAAAAGTCAGGTTGCTGAATGGAAGCCAGGCCCTTGTGTGAATGATTCTGAGAACACTGTCAAAATGAAGTCAAAGAGATGTGTCTAGAGCCTGGCCAGGAACGCACCTCACCTCCTCGTGGACCCAGGGAACTGACTCTGACGCACTGTCCTGTGGTCTGCAGAGACAGTCTGTGCTCCTCTCTTCATTCATGTGTTAGGACAGAGGACAGACACCACACCAACAGCAACACCACTGTCACAGTCGGCCTTTGGCTCACCCCTAAGAATATGCAAGACGTTCTCTCCGCGGGCTTCCTCGTTTGGATTCCCAACAATCACATGAAGAATTCTGTCCCACTGTCTCAGGCCCGGTGGGCCACAGGCAGATTGAACTCTGGGAGGTCTGTGTCAGGCAAGGGCCCTCAAAGTCATGGCCCTCAAGACTTCCAGAGCTTGCGTGAAATATCATCAGAGAACACTGCTTCCAGAGTAGGAAATCCAGGCAGCCTTGTGAGGCCTCTGACGTCCGTCCCTGGTAGTGCCAAGCTACTGAAGATCCTTATACCTAGACCTTTTGTAGAGTTCTTCCCATTTATTTATTTGTTTACAAGTGACACATTTGTACTTCAACCTAGCCTACAAGGAACTTAAGACAGAATTCTTGATTCCATTGAACTGGAAGTTAAGCCCTTGGCCTTTATTCGAGGCTCACTGAAACCTGGTCTGTGATCTCTTTTGTGGTGCTACGCTGCTTGTTGCTACCCAAAGTGCTGTCCTTACATAGACCGACAGAAAGCCCCTTTGCCTTGCCACAAAGCTCTGGACTCCTGTGGCATTAGTTGTTCTTAAATATACAACCGACTTGGTAACAGATCGCATCCTCTTTGGGCACAAAGCCGACCTGTGGCCCCTGTTCAGATATCTGTTATACGAAACATCTCATCACGTGTTTTTAGTTTCTTCTGAATGTACCAACCTTCCTTCTGCTCCTGTGTTCTCTGCACCCAAATACCCCCACTTTGTAAATGCTGGAATTGAGCAATGTAAGTAGTATATTAAATAAACACAGCACGAGTTGGGAACAGCAGCTCTCTTGCCCGCTATAGAAGAGTCTAAGGAGTCTCTGTCTGGGATTGGACAAGAATCCAGAGAGGACATTGAATCTGTTTTCTCATAGAGAAGGAATGTAGCCAAATTACAGACCAGTCACATCACCTTCATCCCCACTAGGGTTAACTTTTAGAGAACATTTTGAAATGTCATGTATTCTCATTCATATTTATCTTTAAACTAAAAGCCCATATCCCTGGAAATCCCTCGGGCCCAGGTGCAAAGGGATGGTTGGTCACACATTAGTCATATACAAAGTTAATAACATACAAAAACCCTACTTACTAATGTATATATTGTTAGATAATGTAATAATATACTCATATATTCTCTAATATATTAATATACTTATATACTATGTTATTTTGTTAATTTATAGTATAATTTATAGTATAATTATAGTATAATCTGTGGATGTGTGATTTGTGCTTTAAAATACATTTGAATGAATATATATTATAGGTACAGAAAACCACTTATGGTTTAGGTTTCAGGGGGTGGGAGTTAAAACAGGGTCTCACTGTGCAGTTCCAGCTGGCTTGAAACTCATCATATATCTCAGGTTGGCCTGGAACTCGCAGAGACCTGCTTGCTTTTTTTCTCTGGAATCCTGGAATTAAAGGCCTGTGCTACCACATCCAACATAAGGTGCAAGCTTTTAAAAGCTAGCATTGTAAACAAATATCACAGAATCAGGTGGGAAAATTCTTTTATTTTGTTTTCTCCCCCTGAAGTCCATAAAGGCCTGTGCTAAGGCTGAAGGGTAGAACTCAGAGTGAGCACGTCCGAGTGAGCACGTCTGAGTGAGCACATCCGAGTGAGCACGTCCGAGTGAGCACGTCTGAGTAAGCACATCCGAGTGAGCACGTCCAAGTGATCACGTCTGGGTGAGCACGTCTGGGTGAGCACGTCTGAGTGAGCACATCTGAGTGAGCACGTTCGAGTGAGCATGTCCGAGTGAGCACATTTGAGTGAGCACGTCTGGGTGTGCACGTCTGGGTGAGCACGTCTGAGTGAGCACGTCCGAGTGAGCACATCCGAGTGAGCACGTCTGAGTGAGCACATCCGAGTGAGCACATCCGAGTGAGCACGTCCAAGTGATCACGTCTGGGTGAGCACATCTGGGTGAGCACGTCTGAGTGAGCACGTCTGAGTGAGCACGTTCGAGTGAGCATGTCTGAGTGAGCACATTTGAGTGAGCACGTCTGGGTGTGCACGTCTGGGTGAGCACGTCTGAGTGAGCACGTCTGGGTGAGCACGTCTGAGTGAGCACGTCTGGGTGAGCACGTCTGGGTGAGCACGTCCGAGTGAGCACATCTGAGTGAGCACGTCTGAGTGAGCACATCTGAGTGAGCACATCCGAGTGAGCACGTCTGAGTGAGCATGCATACGACCTTGGGTTTGACTCCGACTCCAGGAGAACACTGCATTATTCTACTGTGCCCTCAATAAATAGAGCTTCTAAACCCCCTTCAAAGAACTGGGGAAAAAAAGGAAAGAAAAAGGGTTTAGAACTATCTGATTTTTCCAAATCTATCTCACTTTCTCCAGTTAGCACAAAAGACAAGCATTCCCAAAGGTCTATCTCAGCAAACAATGGGGAAAAAAAAAAACCCTGCTCACAAAAACCTGATTTCATACACTAAGTGATGAGATTTTTCAAACATCATTGCTGTAATACTTGATGAGCAAGAGGAAGGTTCTGGAAGAATGGACGGTCAGTGTATACCCCGTCAGAGGACTCATACCTCATACCTCAATCATTGGTCCCTCATGCATTTCAGAAATCGCTCACTCAGAACATGCATACACACAGAGATGTTGCCTGGTGAACAGGTAGCTTCTGAGAAATCAATGGCGCAGCCTCTCTGTTGAGCTTGTTAAGATGCCACCAAATGAGGCTTATTCCCTTATATTATTTATTTAATGCACAGTAATATCAAAATTCTGTGTCTATGGTGACGAAAGACTTACACTGTCCACCGGTGTGGAGTCAGATAACTCAATGCGGCCCTCAGACAGCCGTGTACCTAAAGCTTGGAGCAAGGTAGTCACAAGTTCCCTGTGGTGAACGCCTAGACAGATCTTGGAATGTCAAGTCTCTCAAGTTCGCCATCAAGAGCAGTGGTTCTCAATCTCCCTAATGCCGAGACAGTTCCTTTAATGCAGTTCCTCGTGTTGTGGTGACCCCCGCAAGGATATTATTTTTGTTCCTGTGACTTTGCTACTGCTATGACCTGTAGTGTAAACATCTGCTATGCAGGATATCTGATATGGGAGCCCTGTGAATGTCATTCCACGCCCTCTCCAGAGGAGTCTCAACCCACAGCTTGGGAAGCACTGATCTAGACTATTCTTGCGAATTTCCAAGGCTCTAACTAAAATGGATCCTGGCTCTCTTCGCCGCAGGACTTAGCTGTGAATTTCATCAGCAAGAAAACACCTTCAAAACAAAACATACGTTGTGATTAATCGTGGGTTTACATTATCTGACTGTGACAGACGGACGCTGACCCTGCTTTAAACTAACGACAGGAAAAGAAGCAAGCCCCAGAGCTGAGTGCCAGTTTTTCTAGACATTTGTGAAGAAGGAAAGGAGGAGTCATTTTTCTTTAGCGAAGACTACAGCCATAAATCAGACATGACAAAATATGTTAGCGCTGAGAAGGCTGTGTCAATTTAAAAGGAACCACACATTTTTTAAAAAATGGTTTAGTGTTTTGAGTTTGAGGGAATAAGAGGCGGCTCAGTGGGTACATGCTGGCTAATTTTATGTCAACTTGACATAAGCTATGGTCATCTGAGAGGATGGAACCTCAATTGAGAAAATGTCTGTAAGATCAGGCTACAGGCAGACACCCATATAAGGCATTTTCTTTATTAGTGATTGATAGGGAGGGTCCAGCCCATGGTGGGTGGTGCCATCCCTGGGCTGGTGGCCCCAGATTCTATGAGAAAGCAGACTGAGCAAGCCTTAGGAGTAAGCCAGTAAGCAGCACCCCTCCATGGTCTCTGCATCTGCTCCTGCCTCAGGTCCCTTCCCTGCTTGACAGCCAGGGCTTCACAAAGAAACCCTGTCTCAAAAAAACAAAAAGCAAGCAAACAAACAAAATAACAAGAAAGAAAGAAATAGGAAGCCAATAAACTTAGGGAATAAAAAGATACAGATTCCCAAACTGTCCTAGTCTTCTAAAATGAATTCAAGTTATGTCAACACAATAAAAACTGCAGACAATTTAAAAATTCATGATCTGAAACATGGATGGTTTTAATATTAGGAATTCGTTCTTTCACAAGTAATTATAGATTATAGGAAAGAAATTAAGGAAAACTATTCAGAAATTCACATGCAAATATATGCTGGAGCTGTTACCTATACACAGAATCCTAATAAGAGAATACTCACAATGGCTTATTTGGGGGTAGTAATTACAACTGTAGTATGCAAGGTTTCAGCAAAACAAACAAAACTCTTCAATTAAGGCCATTGATACCTAGAGTAGGAAGTTGCATAGAAGGTGATATGCCCAGGAGAGAGCTAGACACAAGCTGGGCCCTTCATTCAAGCAGTGCAGCTAGCTGGCAGCCACTCCATGAGGAAGGAAGCAGGGCACAAACAACCTGAGCTCACACACTGTCACTCCAGAGGAGATCGGAAGGCAAGGGGCTTTGGGATATGAGCAGCCGCTCCAGTTACTCACCGAGGTAGAATATGGGGTAAAGAAACATATGTTTCTCATCTTTGAGTTTTGTTTCCAGGGCACTTATTTCTGTCACTTTTGAGAGAGTTGTATGAAGAATAAAATGTAGGTGTGAGTCAAAAAGCCCCTAAAATAAGCAAGAGGGAATGGGCTGGGTAAATTATAGGAGATCTAACAGAGGAAGTGGTTCTGGGAGTAAAGTCACATTGATGGCTAAAGCAATAGGTCCCAAAGTTGACCTGTCCCCCTCCACAACATTTTGCAGGGATAATAATAACGTCTGAAGGACTTGTCAATGGACTACCCTGGGTCTGCTTAGACATGCACACCCTTGAGGGAAACACTCTTGCCACCGTCTTTTTCAGCGTTCTGGAAACATTTGGTCTTCTCATGTCTCGGATCTAAATATATCTTCTTTCAGACCGCAAATGCAATTTATTTCGCGACTGTGCAAAATCAAATAGAACCCCCACATCTGGCAGATCTCACAGATGTGACTCGCTTCAGCACAAGCAACTGGCAAACCAAGCAAGCAATAATCACAGGTTAATTGCACACAGGTGACGTGAGGGGCAAGCTCTGTCTCTGTATCCCCAGAGCTGGGCTCCAGAAAACCTCATCAGCGGTCCCACTATGTTCCTCAGGCATCTACATGGACCCAGTAGAGGGCGGTGACAGACCCAGGAGCCTGACCTTAGCTCAGAACTCAGTGAAGGTGTCTCCTACTAATGCCTCATCTAAGCAAAACAGAAGGGTCACCTGAGTTCATTTCTCCCATCATGCTCTGGTCTGTGGCTACTCCCTTAGGAGCCCTGCAGCCATAACCAGCAGTCGTGAGAACAAAAATTATGACCTTCACCTCAAGCTGCAGCCCTAAAAACAGAAACCACAGCAGCTGCTGCTACAAGGTTCAATATATGGCTTAGTTATATATTTCAGGCTTAAGGCACTCCTGAGTGAGCTATGCAGGGCCACTGATGTGCAAGGGGCGGTGGCAGAGTCCCTGAGACCCAAAGCAGATGTCCAAATCTAAGAAGGAATTCAAAGCAGGAAACAATCCGTGCAGGTCCGTAGCAAGCCTGTGGTTCTCTAACTAAACAGAACCCCTGACAGAAGGGCACAGTTAATGCAGGAGAGATGAACTTAATTACGAACAGGCGAAAGCAGGTTTCGCTTTGCAAACATCAAATAAGCGGTACAGTTTATTAGCGTGGATTATCAGTTGGGAGATACCTCTGGGGACTCCAGGCTCTGCGAATTTCTCAAGTAATTGATTTAAGACAAGCCGGAGACAAGCATTGTGCAAGAAGCTCCCCAGTGAAACTGACTTCTCCGCTAAGGAAAACAGCTGAAGTCATTAGCATTGCACCATGTAGATGCCATCAGGAGGCAGACCTTTCAATGACAACTAAAAATAGAGAGCGTTATAAATATAGGCGCTAAAAGAGACTTCCAGTACTACTGCTTTTAATTTGTTTAAGCAATGGAGTCATATAAAAATAAATCCTATGTGTCCTCAACATATCTCAAATGTTTGGGAAAAAAAATATAAACGTGCTAGTAAACTCATTTCTGTCAAATGCTTTAAAAATCCGTGACTAGGAATGGGGAGGGTGGATAAGATCAAGGTTTGTAGACAATCTGTAAATAAGATCAGCCAAAATTCAATTTTTGTAATTTTTTCGCAAGTATATTTGTAGATGAGAACAGTGATTGCTCCAGCTAAATCACTGCAATGCCGATGGATGCTTTATAACAGTCTCCCTAAAAACCTTGGGATACTCTTGAAGTTGAACTACAAACCAAGAAGGTTCAGTTCAGAAACACACACTGAAAGGAGCAGTCAACTTGGGCCGCTCCTAAGAGGCCCTAGGCTACCGTGACTGAAAATCTCATTTTAGATGATTGTTGTAAAGACAGGCATACCCCAAATGAAACAAGATAAAATAAAACCCAGCCCCTCTTCTTCCTGGGTATAGAACTCAATTCTACTATCAAGTTGCCTTCTTTGTGGCCATTTGTCTGTCCTGTCGCCAATGAGCCCCTTCCAGACCTGTTGTCTGCAAACCTCCCACAGACAGCCCCCGAATATCTCCCCAACAGCTGGCTGGATGTAAGGACTCCGGGTGTTGAAACAGGAAGGAGTTCCTGAAGGCCTGCAGCTCTGGAGGCTCATGGAGAAGACCACCCACAAGAACGCTCATAACAGGTTTGGAAGCCCAAGACATAAACCTGGCCTGTGCTTGGCAACCAAGGTTTGGGAGTTTGCTATTTACTCTGACAAATTAATACAATGGTCAAAGTAAATATGAAAATAGTATCTGGGGGCTGGAGAGATGGTCCAGTGGTTAAGAGCACTGACTGCTCTTCCAGAGGACCTGGGTTCAGTGCCCAGCACCCAATGGCAGCTCACAACTGTCTGTAACTCTAAGATCTGACACTCACACAGACATACATGCAGGTAAAACACCAATGTACATAGAATAAGAATAAATAAATAATTTTTAAAAGAACATAAGATCTGATCAAATATCTACTAAACACCCAGATCTCCTATCCCTAAGGCATACTTTAAAAACAAAGAGCTTTGATCCCAACTTTTTGCAAGAGTTTCTTGTTGCAGGAAAGAGAATTTCACTTCAAGTCACCAAAAAGCAAGTCTTCTAGGAGCTCATCAGAGCAATAACAGAATCAAGATAACTTTGATTATGCTTTCTGTGGGAGAGGGTGAGAGACTACGCGTCCCTCCCCTCCAGCCTAAAATCGTGGTCATCCTGGCATAATCCCAAACCTCAGGACACTCGGGTGTTGGACCTCCAGATCCTGAGGACACAGAGCAGAACAGGCCAGCTCCCTTCTTTCAGGAAATCCCTACAAAAGGCAGCTCGCCTGTATTTCACTCTTATTCAATCAGTCAAGGTCAGGGCACAAGCTGTGAGCTAGGAGAGGCACCCACAGACTGAGCCAGCAGATCAAACCCAAGCCTGATGCTGACTTCTTCCCAGCTGTGTGAATGAGGTCAAATCTCCAAATCTTATCTGTAAAATGAAGAAATGAGATCATTGTAAATCATATATATGAGCAGATCACTGTAACCAAATACGATTGTGGTCAAATGTGTAGGTTTATGTACACATGTGCACGTGTGTGATCATGTGGAGGCCAGAGGAGGGCATCACGTGTCTTCTTCTACCTCTCTCTGCCTTATTCTCTTGAGACAGTATCTCTCAACGACCTCAAGATGGCTGTCTGCTGAGTGGGCTGGCCCCTATGCAACCCCCGCAAGCCTGTCGTCTCATTTTCTAATCCCGCAGTCCCGGGTTTGTTAAGTAGGTGTTGAGGGTCCCAGCTCAGGTTTTCAGGCTTGGGTCACAAGCACTACCGCTCAATGAGTCATTCCCACAGCCCAGGTTTTCTTTAGAAACTGTAACGGCGCATATGGAATATAAACTGCTGTACTTACAAGCCACGCTGCAGAGAGGGGCCTGGCGGTAAAGTCTTAGCGGTGAGAGGTTTGGTACAAGAACAGGCTCTGCTTTGGATCTGTTGAATCAGGTTTGTTTGCAAGTGACAGAAAAAATGTGGTGTGACTTAGTTTCCTCATATGCCAGATCCCCAGAAGACTTCCTCCAGGCTGACAGGGCACTCTGTGTGAGAGTCCAGACCAGGATGCCAGATAAAGCACAGAACACCCAATAACTGAATTTAAGATAAACGTTGAATAATATTTTATTCTTATCATGTCCCATACAGTACATCAGAAAGCCTGTATCCTTGCTCACTGAAATCCGCTACAACCCAGACTCTAAACCTCTTTACTCAGTTTCCAAGATGGCAGCATTCATGGTCCACACAGCATTGACTTCCCAGGAAACAAAAACAAAACAGAAAACAAGACACACCTCAGTCCAAAACTCCCCAAAGCTCACAGTGCATTTACATATTTCTCATGGTTCATAACTTAGTCTTATGGCCATGTAGGTGCAAGAAAACACACACACACACAACGACGTCTTTATTCTAGGCAGTACATGTGCAGAAGTTGGACACTCTGAAAGTAGGAAGGCTTTTTGAAAGTACTGCCACAAAACAACTACTAGAGACTCCTGCAGGCTGGATATGTCTGCTTCTAACGTTATAACAAAATGCCATAGATTTACTAGTTTCTAAATAATAGATCTTTTGTGCGGTTTCAGTAACCTGGGAAATCCAAGATCAAACCCTTGGATGTGAGTGTCTTGATTATCCTTATACTCTGCTTCTTAGGTGGCACCTTATGCTGTGTCCTTTGGAGCGGACAAGGGTGGACCATCACACAATAGAGGGGCATAGTTCCCAGTGTGAGACTATAAAGTCCATGACCAGGTGGCCCTGTTGAGCATGGCAGCCTATCACTGTAGAAGCACGTAGCATGGTGACAAGCCTAAGACCAAGGTTGAACACAAGGAGCCTTGGGGTGACATTCCAGACCCAGCTCCAGCAGAGAAGACAACAGTTTCTTCTATCTCACTTACAGAAATCCTTATCCCACTCAGAAGGGCATAATGGTCACTACTTAATCACTTCCTAAAAGACCTCACCCTTAATACTGTCGCATTGAATATTAGATCCTAACACATGAGTTTAGAGGGATACATAGCTTCAAACTACAGCATATTCCTCTTTTCACCTCAGGGTCTCACAGTCTGCCTAACCATGATGCCATTCACCAGGGCCTGGAGAGTGATGGTCAGAGGACAAGCGTCATGGTGGACCTTGATGAGCCGTTCACTCAGTGGATTCCTCAGGGGAACACTATAGTCTCCAGCCAATCATCAGAGACTCACTTAGCGACTCAGGACTTTCTGTGGCCTTTCCCAAGTTACCCACCCAAAGGAAGGACCTTACTGTTTCTGTCTTGGGCAATGAATCTTGAGGCTCCAGTGGGACTAGAGAAGGCCTTGACATCCTGAGGGGCCTAGAAAGCTTCAGAAAAAATTCCTTCCCTGCATCCTGGGGTCATCACCCCAAACTAAGCAGACCTTCTGGGGTCATCTATGTAGGGTATAGATTTTCTGAAGAAACTGATCCAAGGGGTGTAATTGCTGGAATAATAGAGAGGCCGGCAGCCCTATGCTAACCCACAGAGGAGAATTACATTCCTTCCTTACTGCAGACTCCATTTCAGGCACCTGTTGCTAAGAACCAGGTATGATATTCTTTCCACTTATGAGGTGTTGGGCCAAAATTACAGGACCTGTACCTCGAGACCTGTAGGTCAGAGAAAAGCCTGGCTCGAGTTTGAGGAATAGTCTCAAAGCTACCGAGAATGAGACAGAAAGATCTAGGTAGACACCCCTCCAGCCAGAGGAAGGGCTTGGCTGTCTCTCATTGGCTGGAGGTACCCCCACATCACACGATGTTACTTAACCTATATAAGCTGACGCTCACAGTAATAACCTGAGTTCCTGCTTTGTCTTTGACTCCCTATCATCTGATTGTCCTGCATCATGGGGCTGCAGAGTGGGCAGATAGTGCTCTCACCTTTCCCTGGGGAATAAGGCTAAGGAGGCCTGGCAATGAGGAGGGCATTCTTTTCATGTATTTTTAAATTCCACCCATCTTACTTGCCCCAGGGCTCTTCTGGGTCTTGGCATTAACTCTGCCATGGTCCAGCATTGTAGATACAGAAAGATCCTAGTGTTATGGATATATAGAGGAATCTGCATTCAAAAGTCATTAGGGAGCACTCGGAGGAGGAGAAACAGATCACAAAGTATCAGAAATCCAATTGTTGAAACAGTACACAGTTGACAGGGGTGCTGCTCTAGAACAGAGACTGTCCCCTGGTGCTGGGCCCGGTCCCAGAAGGTGTCTTAGAGGATATTAAAATGCGTTTTTGCTTTGTAAGAGATCTGAAGCATGGACCAAAACTCTAAGCATCAAAACTGAATGTTGGTAGGAATATGAGCATCTCTTTCCACCCTCAAAGGTTGGGTTCTGTTAAATGGAAAGATTTTGTATGTCCATGGATCAGAAAGATTCTGGTATGGAATTTCTTTATGAACAATATAAAAAAGAGAAGTCAGTGGGTACTTTAATATTGGGCCCTTTCTATGGTGCGCAGTGACACTTGGAAGCAGCCAGTGGAGAAAATGGGTGGTCACAGGTGGCTCCTCTATGATACCAGGATTTCTAAACAAATTACTAATGGAAGTAAGGGGACTTGGTAGAAAAAATATATATAAAACAATGTGTGGGCTCAAGACCTCACTCTCCTCCTGCAGAGGCTAATTCTTTGGCCTGGTTGGAAGGGGCTGCTTGGGGCCCATTCCAAGATATATTTAGGAGTCATTCCGTTTCAAAAAAAATGTTATAATGAGATGGGCTGTGTACTGATTGAGGTTCTCTCAACAAACCACCTTTAGAAATGGTGTTTGATTGGGGGGGGGCACACAATTACCTCTGATGAAGAGAGTGTTTTCCACTGGGAAATTAAAGTCTGGCTAAATTAGGCTTCACTTCAAATATTTAATCAATTAGAAGTGGTACAAAATATGAAGGATGTTTTTACTATATATAGTTGAGTTTAGCGCAATTAGAAGCATTTCTGTATTTACTCTTAGCACTAATGTTTAATTCATCTGACTGGCTCATGTGTGGTGTGGTAAAAGGACGGATGCATGCAAGATGGGCTATATTTATAGCAATAAAATACAACTAAGCAGCTTCATTCTGGAACACTAGCCAAGGGACATTTGGAGACATCATCAGCCGACCGAGGCAAAGAAGATCCCTCAGGGTTTTTCAAAGAGATGTGACCCTGCCAGCACCTCGCTCAGAACTTTTTACCTCTGGACTAATGAGAGAACAAATGGCTTCTTTTGAAGACATAAGGTTCATGTGATTTACTGTGGCAGCCACAGGAAGTGGATGCCCTAACGTAGCAGCTATTACTTCTTCTACCCTTCATATCGCTGGGTCTGATTGATGTCTCCACTTTTATCAATGGAGAAATGAATTTCAGAAAGTTAAGAAACTTGCCCCAGATCAACAGTCTGACCTGAGATTTCAGCTTCAAGCTCCCTTCTCCGTAGCCAGTGTCCCGTGGATACAGAGGCAGCGCCTCGGGGTTCCACATAGAAGCATTTAATTTCGTAGGCAGTTAGAATCATAGAAAGGCAAGTTTAGGCTTCGGAATAATTTATGCCTCTCATAGCTTTTAACTTTAGCTGAGTTAAAATCTAAAAATTGATACACACAGTGCATATTCCATACAGGAAATGCTCAGAAATGTTAATTATCATATTATTATGACATATGGCATTTGAAACCATATTCTAGCCTGGAAGGAAGATTTGATTTAAGTTTAAAAGTCAAGTTAGAATCATGGAAGCATATAAGAAGCAAAATGAAACCATGAGTTTACATTCTCCCTGGACCCTGAGATTCAGACGATCCGTCATAAAGGTATAAGAAGGGGACTCAAGAAAGCTTAGGTGAGCAATAAAGGAGGTGAGAGTAAACAGCACAAAACTAAAGCAGTTATGAACTCAGTCTCCTCTCTGCTGAAAGACGGACTTGAGCTTGAGCACTCTGAACACTAACGTAACTGAGATAGAAAGCTATGGAAAAAACAATAAGAGTCACACTGGTAACAGGCACTCAGATAGTTGCTGGTCTGTTATCTGGCTTGAGCGCACATGACACAAGCATTTATAAAACCCAGGGTGACCTTCTTTTAAGTGACTAGGCTTCGGAAGGTGTCCTAGCTTGACTTTCTGTTGCTACTATAAAGCACTGACCAACAGTTTAGGGATGGAAAGGTTAATTAATTTCATCTTACTCTTCCAGATCACAGCCCATCATTGAGGGAGATCAGGGCAGAAACTCCAGCAGAAGTAGAGGCAGGAACCAGGAAGGAAGCCTGGGAACTGGTTTGCTGTCTCTAGCACATGCTCAGCCTGCTTTCTTCTACGAGCCAGGGGCTGTCACTGCCCACAGTGGGCTGAGCCCTACCACATCAATCAAGAATCAAGACAATTCCCTATAGACATGGCCACAGGCCAGTTTGATCTGGGCAATCATCCAAATTGAGATTCTCTTCCCAGGTGACTCTTGGCTGTGTTGAGTTGACAATAAAAACTGAGGACAGATGGGTTATGCTAGGAGGTTCTTCCTAACAGTCTGCATGATAGACATCTTAAAGTCCAAAGACATACCTGCCATCAATCATTTCTACATAGACATCCTTTCTCTGTCACATGTTGCTTTATTTGCTTTGTTTTGTTCCTATGATTTTAATATTTGATGGTAAACACCTTCTCCCCTTCAAACACAGGCCAGATTAGGAACCTTTCATGTCTTAAAGCTATTAGGTTCTATCCATTTATTTCTAACTCTTTATCTTGGTTCCTTTATCACTGGGCTCATAGATTTTAGCCAAGAAGAATTTATTCTGTTCTTCATAATGTAGATTTGCCTCAGATAAATCAATGGAACCTGGAGGCTCCTGCATCTCCTCTGAGTGCCCTTGCCCCTGACCCAAGATGGCTCTGGTCTTGGAGTGATGATGGTGGGACAGGTTGGGTAGAAGATTCTGAGGAAGCCATTCAGACAGAGGACAGAAGTCTACACCCCAACAGGGACATCCCTGGCCCTTTAGAGTGGGAAAGACAGGTTGCATTCTACTATTTTTTCTGAGATTAGTGAGAAATGAATTAAAGTACACCCCAAATTCTTCATTTCTCAGGCATCAGTGACAGAGAAAACACAAATCAAGATGGTTAATTTTGGCTAGTTCTTCTCCTTTTCTATCAAATCAGAAAATACTTTTACCAGAATAAACCATAGACATTACTCACGCAGTTATTTTTTATACAACTGTACCTCAATCGAGTTGGTAAGTGGGGGGAGTCCAGCAGATACGCTAGTAATCACCTCAGTGAGAGAACCTTCCTCAAACCTCTCTTTGTCATTCTTTGGACTTTGTTTTTCCACCACAGATTCTGCTTTGGAAACCTCTTTTCTGATTAGAACCAAAATGATATTCTGAATACACCCTTTTCTCCATATCCTGTATGGATTTCCAAAAGGTTTTTCAGAGGAGAGAAAAGGGCAGGATGATCTAACCACCCACATACACCTACACATATCTTCTTGGTCATCCCGATGCAGAAACAAAGTGAAGTTAAGTAGTTCATTGAATGGGTTTCCAAATATTTACCGGAAGGAAATGATTCTGCATGTCATGAGGCAGAAAAGACGCCCAGGATAGATTTCGAAGAGATTCACTGCTATGCACACTGGCAAAGTCAACTTAAGCAGACAAACATTGGCCTATAAATAAGTAATGGTCATTCTCACTGTGCCGGAAGGGGCTCTATTCAGCTTCCATGAGTTCAGAAGGGATGCAAAAGTGCATTTTAAAAGGAAATGAAAAATAGGTTTGTCAGGGACATTGTAGAAACAGCTGCCCTGACTCCAGCCTCGGAGATGGGTCTGTGGAATTCATCAACTCCCCACCCCCCACTCCATAATTAGCTTCCAATACAGAAAAAAAAATTAAGAAGAGGATGAGTGTAAATTTGTGCCACACACAAAAGCATGTAGTTGTGACAGAAAATACAAATCTATTGTGGACTCACTAAGGGGTTTCAAATATTCAATCTGTGAATAGTCTTTCAATACAGAAGGAGGGAAGAAGAAATGAACACTATTTGTGTTGGGATAAAGGAGAGGGATGGTGGCAGGGGGGCACTACAAATGTTTGGAAGAGCCATAAGAAAACACATAACATTTTCTTTACCTAAAAGTACATATAGTTCATACAAGTGTGTGTATACATACACAAATATAGTTCAAATCAAGTTATACCACTTGGGCTCACAATGCCCCCCGCAAGAGCCATAGACTATCAGCAACAACAACAACAAAATCCAGAAACAGGCATGAGGCTCCCACCTTATGGCTGCCGGTCAGAAGAGTCCAAGAGACTCCCCCAAACAATACAGGTAATTGTCCTTGTCCTAGGATGTCTCCCAGAGGCTGAAGGTAAGTCTCTATTCCATTTGGACAGAAGACTTGAAGAATCCACGGTGGATCTGATGTAACAGGCTCCTCTCTGGGACTAGCCTACATAATGACTGGCAGTAAGCTCCCAAGGGAAGAAAACAGCCAGTAGTCCTACCCAACGGATCACCTATGTCCCTAACAATGTTTAGCATGGCAAGATACCCCTAAGGGTTCAGGAGTGGCACTTCTATCTTGGTGGTAACCAACAACTGTCTAATTGACCTGCTTAGTAAGAGGGAGATCATGCCTGGTAATAGAAACACAGTCAATACTGGGAGCTTGTAGGTCATCCATCTTCTAAGGGCATGGATCTTAGAAGAGAACCTTTACGATGACTCTACTATACCAGCACACTACCTAACTGCATTCTAAATACGTATACATACAGATAAGCACAGTTCTCATTCCCCATCACAGAATCTTCTCTTTGCAACAGATGGAACCATTACAGAAAGCCACATCTGGTCAAGATTCAGAGAGTAACTCATCATGGGGAGCTGTGGTAGTCTAAATACAATTGGCCCCCATTAGCTCGTAGGCAGTGGCACTATTAGGGGGTGTGGCTTTGCTAGGTGTGGCCTTGTTGGAAGAAGTGTGCCACTGTAGGGTGGGCTTTGAGGTCTTCTTTGTTCAAGCTTCATTCGGTGTGACACTCAGACCCCTTCCTGTTACATGTGTATCAAGATGTAAAACTCTCAGCTCCTTCTCCAGCATCATGTCTGCCTGCACGCCACCATGTTACACCGTGATGGTAGTGGACTAAACCTCTGGTAATGTGAGCCACCCCAAATAAATATTTTTCTTTTATAAGATTTGCCATGGTCATGGTGTCTCTTCACAGCATTGAAACTCTAACTAAGGCAGAAGTTAGTACCAGGGACTAGGGTATTGCTGTGATAATCATGACCATGTTTTTCTTTGGAGGAATTTGGACTTTGGTACTTTGGGTTAAGAAAGCAGCAAAATACTTTAAGCCCTACTTAGTGGACCATATTAGTAGGAACATGGAAGATCTGAACTGTGGGGCCTAACTCAAGAGGTTCCATAGGGGAAAACTTTGAGTATGTTGCCTAGAGACTGCTCTTGTGATATTTTGATGAAGAATGTGGCTGTTTTTTGCCTTTGTCCAAAAAGTCTGCCTGAGGTTCAAGTGAAGAGTTCTTGATTAGTTCCATTGGCAGAGGATTTCTCAAAACAGCCTAGGATAGACTCTGCCATGTGGTTATTAGTGTTAGCTCCAATGAAGATTTATAATGAAAAGGAGCAAGCTAAGAAAGTTAAAATACAAAATGTATAATTTGAGGAGAAAAGGAGCACCAGGATGAGAAATGGGGACAGCTCTCCCATGCTCACAACTTCAGGGCTGGCTCACTCACACCTCCGCCAACAGGTGGATCTCTGTGAGTTCAAAGCCAGCCCAGTAGAAACAAACTTAAGCTATCAGTCAGCCAAACTTTCATAAATAATAATAAGTCTCAATGTCATTTTTTGGGGAACTGATAGTTCCAACAAAATGTCTGATTGCACACAACAGTTCTTATACACTCTTTTGAAAACCAAGTGTGGTGTCTTGAAAGGAAATGGCCCCCAAAGGGAGTGGCACTGTTAGGAGGTGTGGCCTTCTTAGAAAAGTGTGTCACTGTGTGGGGTGGGAGGGTTGTCCCATATGCTTAAGCTATGCCCAGTGTGTCACAGTCTCTTGCTGCCTACAGATCAAGATATAGAACTCTCAGCTACCTCACCAACACCGCATCTGCCTGCATGCTGCCATGCTTCCTGCTGTGATAATAATGGACTAAGCCTCTGAACTGTAAGCCAGCCCCAATTAAATGCTTTCATTTATAAGAATTGTAGTGGTCGGTGTCTCTTCACAGCAATAGATACCAAGGTAACAAAATCATATGTTGGCGTTAAGGGAAAAAAATTGTAAATTGTGTGTGCAGGGTGGTTTTTTTCTGTGTGTATTTTATGCATGTGTGTTAAAAGGTTCATGGGCCCAGGCACACTCCTCCTGTGATACAGTATCTCACTGAACCCGGGGTTTTTCCATTTCTTAGCTAGGCTGGCAGCAGAAAGCTTTAGCAATCCTCCCACCTCCTCCGCCTGTCAGTGCTGACACACCTGCCTTTTGTTGTTGTTATTGTTGTTTTTCTTTTGATTTTTATGTGGGTTCTGGGGATCTGAACTCAGGAAGATCTAAGTTTAATCTGAACGTAAATCTTAAGAAATTACATTGTAAATCATTTTGATTCATTGACTTCCTAAGAGCTCACTATTTATTGCGAACATAAATTAGAAGTCCTGGGTCTTGTGTATCCTTTCCTCGCTTTTCCCATAGAGTTACGGTGAGTCAACATACACAATTTTGAATTTTGTTTTCTTTCATTTTGCGATAGTCCTGTTCAGTTTCCTGGGCTGGCCTCAAACACACCATGCAGCCCAAGCTGGATTCCAACTTGAATCCATTCTGCCTCAGCTCCAGGTGTTAAAATTCCAAACTGCACCATCAGCCCAGCTGCTGTTTTGATATCTGACCCAAAAAACCCATAATCCCACAACCCAAGCTCTCAGACTTGGAATTAGTTTTTAATATTTGAGAATAATTTGTCTCATTTTATTCTTAAAACATTATTCTAATCAGCACCAGGGATTGTTTCTATTAAGCATAGACGCTGATGGTTTTCTTTTGATTTGTCTTTTAAGAATTTTCATTCATTCTCTATTATTTGCTTTTAGTGAAAATTTGCACATTAGATCTACCTTCTGGAAAACACAGAATTCATGTTCTTTATGTAAAATCACCCCGCTGTGCAATGGGACGCCACCGTTAGCTCTCCTAAGTGTTCCACTGTGTTTTAGACTGCTCATTTTGTTAAGGAATGAGCCCACAGCACTGTCAGCACCCTGAGTTTTGCCTAAGATTCTTTCACACTTCACCTTTTAGACCAGAGCTTCCTTACTCCCTCACCCTTGAGGAAGAACTGAACCCAATAACTGAATTTAATGAAGAGCATGTGGCCAAAGGGACTATGTATTTTTCCAGAGTAAACCATAAGAGATTATGTGACTTCCTCTTGCTTCTTTGTCTTGGATAGGTCTCTCTAAGGGAAGCCAGATGTCATGGAGTGAGGAGACTCTGGCACTCCTACAAGAGGGGCATGTGTCAGGGACCCAAGGCCTCCTGCTAACAGCCATGAATGTGCCATCTCCGAAGGTGAGTCCTATCACTCTGAAGTCTTCAGATGTCTGAAGTCTTTAATGGCACCTTGAGTTAAATAATCCCGGCCAAACCTCTCCTCATTCAGACTCATAGATTCTGTGAGCCAAACATGTCTGTTGATTTAAATCGCAAAGTTTTGAGATAACTTGTATCTTGGCAAAGTTCTAGTGTTCTTTAACATCTTCTGCATTGAATGTAACCTAGACTTCAGTGGGTGCTCCTATCTTTAGGGCCGCTAGACGTCATTGACCCTACCCAGCTCAACTGCTCTATAACTCCATCCTGCAGCATTGACCTGGACACAATGTATCAGCCTGTGCCTTTTGTGCATCTTCCCCTCGCTATGCGGAGGTGTCAAGGAGTACTTTCTAGACAAAATACAGAGTTCTCTTTGACATGAATTATGGAAGTGCAGCTGTTACCATTTTACCGGATTTCGGTGTGTGGACCTATAGTTGCAGGATCGAACAGACTGAATCAACACCTCCCAAGTACCAGACTTATTTCATGGAACAGACTCACTCTATGTGCCAATTGCTAAAAAGTGCCCCAGGCAGCTTCTAAGACAGTGCCTTCACTTCTTGGTACTCACAGGCTTATGCAACACACTCCCCTTGAGAGTGGGCTGCCCTAGCAACCTGCATCCACCAAACAGAACGTGACAAATACGATGGGGGGGTCAACTGAAACGTGGTGACAGAAGACTCTGGCTTCCATCTTGCCCACCCTTCCTTGCTCTCGCACTTGTCCACATGATGAAAGCCAGCTGCTTCATGAGATGAGTGAGACAGGATGGAGGGGGCCTCCTCTCCCCAAACGTCACAAGGAACTAAATCAAGCACTTGCATGAATTTGGAAAAGGATCCTTTCCATTGAGCCTCAAAGTAATGACAGCTCCTGTCAATACTTAGGTTGCAACCTTGTGACAGATTCTGCGCCAGAGGACTCTGAGAAATGATACCCAGTTCCTGCCCCCTGACAACGGGAGATAATAATGTATGAGCTATTAAGTTTGGAGACAATTTATTACACATGATAGATAGGAAATACAAGATAGAAAACCATCTATGAAAACACGCGACAGTCAAATGTTTGTTAGCATGCCCGGCACTGTCAAACAAACTGTAGCAAGGCTTAATAACAGCAGATTTAGCCTAACGTGATTTTTCCCCTATGATATTATCTCCTAGATCCATTTTTGTTCTCTTCATAATTTGTAAGAAATGAGCACTGAAATAAACACACTGACAGTCTCAAAATATTTCCTTAAGTAGAGGCGCATTTAGTTTTTAGACGGCCCCTGGTCCCTGGTGGCTAAGTGTTTGTGACACTTAGATGTGTATGGAAAGGTAAATTGGGAGGCTTTTCCCTCAAACTATTTGTCTTCAATACATGATGTAAAGTGTGGAAAATAGCAGACTTTCAGTTTTTCTGCAAATCAACATTTCTCTAGAGAAAGCGCATGGAAGACCAATATTATGGCATATAACATTATAGCCTATTGGTGGGTAATATATGTGTATGTTATACATATATATATAATATAAAACATATATACACATATGTTTAAGTTTTCATTATCAAGTTGATTTGAGAAAAGTTAGGTGAAATTAAATTAAAACAGATTTTTAAGTAGAATTTCTAAGCCCTTATTATATATATTATGAGTTTCCGCAAAAAGAAAAGTATGATCGATGTTGTTTATTTAATTTAGTTAAAGGGTGGTGACATTCTCTATGGACATCCCCATGACTCTGTTTTTTAAAATTGTTGAAAATTAATGATGTATTATTAAAGCTGCTCTCAGTTTTTATCTGCTGGAAGATAAAATGATTGTCCAAAGCTTTCTCCCCTCCTGGAATATAAGCTGTGCTAAGGAAGAGCCTGGGGCTGTCCACCTGAGCAGGTCTAGTATTTCTCACCAGTGGTTAGGTTGCCTTCAGTCAGAGTGCCAGAGGCAACATCGCTGATAATACTTTGCTCTTAAGATGGAGTTTATAATTGTATAGTAAGACCACCTTCAGTATTAGCTATGTTCCAAGCACTATTTCAGTACAATGTAAACTGCACCTTCAGATGAATGAAGACCTATGGGAGCCTGTAGCAACCATTGTTTAGTATCTGTGTAACAGTTACTCTTGGCCTGAAAGATCATTTACAGTACATGCATGGTTGCAACTCAACAATCATACAATTCTGTTCAATTCCTATGAAAGACTGAACACATTCCAATCTTATAATCTATTATCTCAATTCAATGATAACTCTTCACTGTTGACTATTATAACAATAGGATATTTTCATGGCATGACAAATTTTTAAGATGAATGCAACAGGATGAATGCTGAGACACCAAAAAATAAAAATAAGACCAAGAATCCTGTAGTTTTATCATCTTTTGTCTTCTGGGTTATAAGCCTATCCTTTAATGACTGAGCCATCTCTCCAGCCCTAGTTTTAGCATCTTTTGAATTAGGTTGATTATAAAATTTACAATGTTATTTTTAAGATTTCAATTTTAATATAATTTTTTGGTAGGAGCCTCTACACTTACACAGTGAATAAATATATACTACCAACCAGGAAATTCATTTGAATTGCTTTTTGCTTTTAATAAATTGCCTTTTGCCTGTAAACCCATATATGTTTTGCCCAGTAAGCTTGAATGCATGTAAGGCTATCTGTGTTTTTGAAGTTAAGCATTAATGAAATTGGGAAGGAAAAAAATCTGAACTTTAAAAAAATTGTGTCATACAGGGAAGTTTTCTAATTAAAACATTTTTAGTTGACTTTCCTAGTAAATTTTTGGAATTGATGCCTTTCCTGGCTGGTATCACACCAAGCTAACACAAGCTAGAGTTGTTTGGCTGGGGGGGGGGGGAACCTCAGCTAAGAAAACACACACACAGATTAACCTGTGAGCAAGCCTGTGGTACATTTCTTGGTTGATAATTGATGGGGGAGAGTCCAGCTCACTGAGGGTGACGCCACCCATTGGCAGGTGGTCCTGGGGTGTGTAAGAAAGCAGACTAAGCTAGCCATGGAGACCAGGCCAGTAAGCAGCACTCTTCCATGGCCTCTGCTTCCATTCCTGCCTCCAGGTTTCTGCCCTGCTTGAGTTTCTGCCCTGACTTCTCTCAGAGGTGGACTGTGTGAAATGAGAGAAACCTTTTCCTCCCAAGGAGATATTGGTCATGGGATCTTAGCCCAGCAATGCCAACCCTAACAAAGAGAATGCCAAATGCTTATCAAGGCTTCCCTTCCACAGGTCTCCTGCTTTTAATGCATGTTTTACTTCAGAAAAAAACAACAACAACAACAAAAAAAAAAGTAGCGTTCTTTCGGAGGAAAGTGAAAAGATTCTGTGGGATTGTGCCCTTTGTTATTAATGCAGGAATCATGAAAGTGTTGGATTTTGGAGTCAGATGAATCTGTATTCAGATTTTATCCATAGTTATTTTGCTTTGGATTTGCCATCACTTAACCAAACTGAATTATCTATGAATTAATGCTAGGGGAATGAAACAATAAAGATTAGAAACAATAAATACAGTGTGTGCTTGAAGTCCTAGAAATTCTATCAAGTTCAAAGAAATAGCAAATGCTAAAACATGCTTTTCTAAGCGCTTAGTAAGTATGTCTTGAGCAAAGGAGGAGGATGGCAGCCCTCTCTGTTGACCGATCATATATCTGAAACTTGCACATATGATACAGTGAGTCTCAAGGATAGCCTCCCTGGAGTCTAAGGGAAATCATTAACATTTTAATCCTTATTGATTTTAGAGGAGAGAGAGGAGGGAAAACAGAGGAGGGGAGGAAGAAGAGGAGAGAACAAGAGCAGATTTGGAGTTTGGGCATCACAGAGAAGGTAGAGATGAGGGGAAAGACCATGGGTGTATACTGTCTTGTAATTTGATTCAGTATACAGTTTCCTCTGTGGCTGCTACCTAGAGAAGAAGTTAGAAAACCAGGGATCCATCTCCTTTATCTTCTGTTGGTCCAAGTTTCAAATGTGAGCCAAAGGTTGGTGCCCCAGAACTTGTCAGAGATGCAGAGGAAAAGCGGAGAAAGCAGGGAAGAGGAACTGAGGAGTCAGGTATAAACAAAGGAAGAGCCCCTGAGAAAAGGGATAGAGGACGAACCGGGGGTGGGGGGATAGGGGTCAGGAAAGTGGATGCTTTTTCAAGTGCAGAAACTTGAACTCTGTAAAGTTTGCTAACTACCATGAGCAGATGATTTATAAATAAATAAGTAAATGAACAAACACACAAATAAATATGCAAGCTGGGCAGTGGTGGCACAGTCAGGAGGCAGAGGCAGGCCCACCTCTGAGTTTGAGGCCAGCCTGGCCTACAGAGTGAGTTTCAGGACATCCAGAGCTACACAGAGAACCCCTTTCTGGAAAAGCCAAAACCAAAAAAAAACAAGCAATCAAACCCAGAAAATCAGTCCTTAGGTTCAGTGAAACTGAGACTAGGAAAGCTTTGTGTAGCTGGAAGTAGAGTTGCTGGTGACGGTGACAGCTCCAGAGCGCAGGTGGGCTGGTGAAGTGGGGAGGCAGACAGCCATGCTGCTAGTATAATGGTTAGTCCTTGCTGTTAGCACACATCAGCCAAATTAACCATATCCTGTCGCTCATAGGGTACCACCAAACCTCATCCAACTCCCTCTGAAAGTCTTGCAAGCTGTACCCTCTTTTCTTGCTGTGTCCACCAGCTTCTGAGGTCCTTTCAACCCCACCTAGTCACAGCTATAAATGTTGTAAAGCAAATTCTCTGTTTCATAACCTTCCTTATCTCTTTGGCTTCTCCACCTGCCACATGCAATATAAGTTAAGAGGATTAGTTTGAATGATAGCGCTAAGGAAGTGAAGGCCAACAGTCAGATACCAGAAAATGTTCAGAAATTCCAGGACCTTCAGAGAACAGAACATGGCTTAGAAGAAGTCACGAATGCCTGAAAACATGGCGTTTGATGGGGAAAACAGTCTGTGGGAAGCCACACTCTGATCTGCAGTATCAGGCAAGCTTACTGAAATCCCTTGTTTCCTATTTTCAGAAATTCCAAATGACTGCAGTTTCCACCACACGGTCATGGCTCTCCTATGGCCACATCCCAGCCATCACCCAGCTGTGGGCTCCATCACAGATGGTGCCTTCTGTGATTCCATTGCAGACATTACGTTCCCATAGTCATACAGTCATCAACTTCCTGAGGGCTACATCAGAGCTGTCACCCTCTTATATTACATCATAGCCATCACTTCCTGTGGCCACACCACCACTCTCCTGTGATTACATCACTCCCATGCCCCTCCTGTGTTTGTATCATGCAGCCACCATGCTCCTATAACGTTCAGAGGTCTATGCATCACACAGGTTACATCACACAACCAATGTCTACTTAAGCTGGTAGGCCAAGACCACAGCATTCAGTTCTGTGCAACTTAAAGACCAATCTAAATAATCAGGTTTATGCTGAGCAACTGGTAAGCAATACAGTAAAGGAACTCAAAAGTTATACCGCTTTCCTCCTAGTAGAAAAAGCAAATGAGAGTAGTGTTGATTCGTGCAGAAGGGATTTAACTCCTTCCCTATGGTTCCAGAAAGATAAATCTAGGCAATGTTTAAAATGTCAAAGTTAGAGTAAAACCAAAGTCAAGAGTTTCCAAAGTCAGCAGCACCACATTGTAGAGTTATGAATAGCTCATTATTGGAGATATTCAAGCTCAGACAGTAGGCTTTCAAATATTATCTCTAGTAGACAACTTCTTCTATCATTAATAACAAGTAGTTTTCAAAATGGAAGATGTGTCACATGCCTATCGAGGGCTTGTACCCAGGCCTAGAGAGGTCTACAGAGGCACCCAAGAACCTGCACCTTAAACATATTTCCATCAAAGGCTTGCTAGAGTTCAGATCTCCCATGCTCCCCAGGAGCCCATGTTGAAAACTCAGTCCCCAGCCACTTACACTACTTGGATGTAACAAAAAACTACATGATTGATAGTAAATTAAAATTAATAATACTGGAAGAGGCAGGATTTAGGCCAAGAAAGTTAGGAAGGTCGGGTCAGAGAAACTGAGGAGGATGTGTCTTTAAACAGGTATAACCTGACTGCTAACTGATGACCTTTCTCGTATGTTCCTTCCCACGCCTACAGCTTCACTGTCTCCTGTGCTAGGCTGGTTTTTGTGCCTTGCCTTAGGGAAAATATGTAGCAACAAGATGATGTGGGAAGTCCTTCTGTAAATGTTTTGCTTTATTGGTTGAAGAATAAAACTGTTTTGGCCAATGACTTAGCAGAGTAAAGCCAGGTGGAAAATCCGAACAGAGATAAAGAGAAAGAGTGGGCAGAATCAAGGAGACACCATGTAGCTGCCGAAGGAGACAGATGCCAGATGGAACCTTACCAGTAGGCCACAGCCTTGTAAAGATACATAGATGAATAGAAATGGATTAATTTAAGATGTAAGAGCTAGCTAGGAATATGCCTCAGTCATTGGCTGAACAGTGTTGTAATTAATATAGGTTCTGTATTATTATTTCAGGTCTGGGTATCCAGGAAACCAACAAAAGGTCTCCATTTACAGCAAGAAGAAATAGAAAAAGTAGTCATGTTCAAGTTCTTGTGTTTTCAAAGATGACGTTAGCTTATTAGAAAGAACTTGTTCCATAGAATAAAGAGCTAGGAGGTAGCGTGAGAGAGAGCAACCCTTCTCCAGAACTGTTCTGCAGTCTAGGGGAAGTGGGGAGGCGAAGACATACTGATTGGCAAATTCCAAAGGAAATGAGGGCTCCCCAGCTGATACCTTGACTCACCTGAGACACTATAACTTAGATTCAGGAAAACCTTAGTTTTACCAAAATATTGATAGACAAGGGTTTGAAATGGAAGTCAAGCTGTTTGATAAGAGGTAACCTGAGTCGCAGGTTTCACGCCCTGTGAAATGTGATGTTTGTAGGAATGAAGAGGAGGTTGGTGTGGTCTGGTAGATTACTGGCATATCAGCAACAGAATGATAAAAAGGGGACAAGCAAGGTGAAAATGGACTTTGACACAGTAGAGATTTAATGTAAGCTGAGCTCCAGTGCTAAAAGCCACACGTACCACCTGGTCACTGAGGTCAACCTGAAGCCTAGACAGACATCTAACATCTATCCACTATCACCACTATCCTTGATTTAAAGACAAGTTAGCACTGTGGGTCTCTAACGTACTGTCCTCAGATGGACCCTTGGCCGAAGCTCAAGTTGAGAGATGATCTCTTTCCATTCACAGACTTTACCCTCTATTTGACATCTGGGAGGATTTTTCTGTTGTGTTCCAGTCTTTTCAGTCACATCCACAGATGTTAAGCATAAGTTAGGCTGCACATCTCTAAGTGGTGACTTTGGGTAACTTTGTGGTAAGTCATCTCAACAGGTCTTATCTTCAAACAAGGGCATATTGTTTAATATCTTACAGGGTCTTCTCACGGTCATCAACTGGAAAACTCTCTAAACTATCCCCAAAGTTTATCTGGAAGTTAAGTGTGGGGGAGGGCGGGGGGAGTTTCTGTGGCCATCAGTTTGTTCTACAGTCCTGCACAAGCAGAAGCCCTTAAGTTTTGACTATATAAAGTAACATTCACACACAAAATTTCTTGCATCCCAAAAGTACAAGAAGCAAAAAGTACATGACTAGTTTTACATCAAACTGACTCAGCTTCTTCACAGCAGACAAGAAAGAAAGAAAGAAAGAAAGAAAGAAAGAAAGAAAGAAAGAAAGAAAGAAAGAAAGAAAGAGAAACAGTCAATGGAGAGCCGAGATGACCTAGGAAGCCACATGACCTAGGGGTGAGAGTAGGTGACCATTCTTGATGGCCAGCAGGACTGGATTTAGAATCCCAAGCACAAAAGGAAGAGTCCTTTTGTATACTGTGATATGTTGCTCTCATTGTTAATAAAAAGTTGATTGGCTGATAGCTAGGCAGGACTTTCAGGGCAGAGAGAGGAAGGGCGGAGTCACAGGAGTCTGAGGAGATGCTGTGAAACTCAAGAGAACAGGATGGGAAATCCATACGTGAGGTAAACGATCTTGGGGCAGCACACAGATGAATAGAAATGGGTTAGCGTAAGTTACAAGAGCTAGCTAAAAACAAGCCTAATTTATCAGCTGAGCATTTACAATCAATATTAAGTCTCTCTGGTCATTTGGGAGCAGCTGCGGGAACACAGAGAAACTCTGACGACATCCAGGTAAATGTGTCTCTAGATGTATCTATGAAAATATTTCTAGAATTATATAAAGAAAGAAGATGGCACCTTCACAAGGGCTGGGGTTCCAGGCTGAATAAAAAGGAGGAAGTGAGCTTGACAGGAGCATCCATGCTCTCTGCTTCCTGGCTGTGAACACAAAGCAATCAGCTGCCTCGAGTTCCTGCTCTCAGGCCCTTCACATCATGATGGACAGCATCTTCAAACTGTGAGCCGAAACAACCCTTCCATCCTTAAGGTGTTTCATCAAGTCTTGTCACAGCGCTGAAGGAGTAACTAATACAGGCTTTTGACATCCAGAATGTATAAAAACGCCAAAGAACTCAGCAACAAAAAATAATTAAAATGGCATTTTTAAAAAGTGGCTCAAAAAATAGTCTTATACCTTAGGTAAGCATTTCTCAAAAGAATGGAAACAAAATGGACAGCGGGTAGAAGGAGGAGGAGGATTAGAAAAAGAAGAAGGAAGAGAAAAAATAAAAGGTTCAACATCACTAATCACGAGGAAAATGCAAACCAGAACCAGAATGCCATATCACCTCATCCCAGTAAAGATGTTTTTTATCAGAAAGACTAGAATTATCAAATACAAGGAAAAAAGCCAAGAAGATGCAACCTTTGTACAGTGTTGATGGGGATATAAATTAGTACAGCCACTGTGGAAGAGCATGTGGCGTTTTCTCAAGAAATTAGATACATTTTTCTAAAAGTTAAAACGTTGACATGCTCCTCATTTAAAAATCAGAAACCTATATTGTCGTCATTGCCTATGCACTTAGCTTAGCATCATTTGGATCTTGGAAGTCTTATACAGTATTTTTTTAGAACAGAGTGAGAAAAAAAAAAGTTACCATATTAGATATCTCCATGGCTGCTGAGCTGTAACAAGGTTATGTCTCAGAAGACTGAAGACCGTTTTTATCTCCTCTCTCTACGCCTATAGCCAAGATCCACTTTGGGGAAAAAAAAAATGATCATGTCTTCTATTTGTCTTGTCTTCTGGGGATGAAACATTTATTGGGTTGGCCTCCTGAAAAGGGTTTTCAAAGGCAGAAGAATCACAAGTTCAAGACAAGGATGCAGACCTCCAGGCCAACTGGAGAGCAGGCTCTGTTCCTCACCATCACTCACTGAGCAAGAATGTCCCGGGAGAGAGAAAGGCAGGCTTAACGAGAGCTAAACACGGTTTTCAGGGCAGATCAAAGTTGGAAAGAAAGATTCCCTTCCAAATGGCTTTATAAACTTTTTCAACTTTATAAATACAAGACATATAAAAGGCTAGAAGCTATTGGCCTCGTAGGAGGACACAGAATTGGGGTGGAGAAACTGGCAGAGTAGAGGAGAGACCAACAGTTGTGATTCCATGCTCCTGAAATAAATTGTAGCCAAACAGAATTCTGAGTGGGCAGCCTGAGCCAAGTGTACCGAATGTCCTAACTCTCCTGTGCACTGCTCTTGAGGCCAGAGCTTACTGCTTCTCCCAAAATGATCTTTAGATTCCCAGTAGTGACACAGACAAACTCCTGTCAACAACCAACCGTGAAAATAGCCCTGGCCTTTATGTCTACTGGCCCATGTCCTCCAAAAAGTCAACATGGAGCTGAAAGCAAACAAGCACAAGGCCAAGAAAAATTAAGTAACAGGCTTTTGACACAGTTTGGGACTTCCCACGTTTCGCATGTTTTTAAGAGAATAATCTACGCTAGTTCGTAAAATTTTATTCTTTGTTCTTTGGCAATAAATTTTTAATGTGGTATATTCATTTAGTTGGACAGCTATCAGCCTTATAATGCAGAAAGACTTGCAAAATATTTTTATACTAGTAGCAAGTAAAAGAAAATTGCTGTTATATACCAGTGGGAATTGTTATTAAATTATGAGTCTTATATAGACACAAAATAAGCACATGTCAAAGATGCTTTATTTAGTGTACAGTTGGTTATTTAATGAAAATGAATCACATCACAACTAACTGATGGAAAAAACATTTTCTTAAACCTTTAGTATAAAACTAAATTTAGAAACAAACAACAACAATAAAAAAAAAAAAAACAGCAATGTTAACCAGATCCAAAACCTATACATCTCAATGAACTTCTATACAGTTAGAATAGGCATGCCGAAGCAATGGAGCTTCATGGTAACACCACACTTTCACTACGGAATATAAATTGTCATGCCCTTCTCTACCACTAAAACCTGAAAGTCCATGACAGAGGTAGAACTAGAGAAGCAACTTGCTCTGTGTCTACTGTCTAACAGGAGTCGATCGGCTGGATTCAGTCCTCCAGTGGAGAATTAAAGAACCATAAATTTACACGGAAGACGTGCACGCTGAAATACACTTGCACATGGACAAAGCCTGGCTTACTTCTGAGGGCAGAAGATTGCCTTCCCAGTGGGCAGGAGTCCCTGTGAGTTTGGAGATAAGAACTGTTTACATTCGCTCAGTTATCTGCCAGGACAAAGTTGAAAAAATAGCCTGGTCAGAGACAAGAGGCCACATCTGGGAGCCAGAGTATTCCTGTTTTTCATTTTTGCCTCCCTAAGGATGGATACTTTTTTTGTTTTGTTTTGTTCTGTTTTTGTTTTTTGGGTGTTTTTTTTTTTTTTTCCGAGACAGGGTTTCTCTTTAGCTTTGGAGCCTGTCCTGGAACTAGCTCTTGTAGACCAGGCTGGCCTTGAACTCACAGAGATCCGCCTGCCTCTGCCTCCCGAGTGCTGGGATTAAAGGCGTATGTCACCACCACCCAGCAAGGATGGATGCTTTATATTTTTACCCAACCCAAATTCAAAAAGATTTTGTTGAGTAAGAGCTGAATTTAGGAGGGCCACACGCCATTGTAACAGTTAAAGTTTGCTTTTTACCCGAGATCCAGCCAGTCTCTGTATCCTTTGAGGTAATAATGAATTCCTCATCTTAGAAGACATGGGATTTCCAGAGGATTCCAATAGTTCACTGAAAAGATAGCTTCATAGTCAGAACAAATGATTCCTTATAATACAATAGCTTGTTATGCTCTGTGTGTGTGTGGGCGTGTGGGTGTGAGGGTGTGTGTTTAGATCTTAGTAAACTGTAGTTTGCAGTCAGAATCCGCCCAACTTTGTGAATCCCCTTTGACTGGAGCATAGCCACTGATCTTCTCTGTGACCACTCTTACGTCACAAGGGCAGAACTTCATGGAAAGAACCCAGAAGCCTCAGCAGTCCCAAAGCCTCAAATATTTACTGTGTGTCTCTTACAGAAAAGTGCTTGCCCAGTTCTGTCTAACTCACACTAGACTATTGGTAGGGGTCATTTGGGGGTTAATAGATATGAATTCTTTTAATTTTTTAAAAATATAACACACGTTTCTTACAAATGTTTTGCTTATTGACGGAAAAAAAAAAAACCCTTTTCAAGCTATTTATCACTCAGCAGTTCTGTACGAAACACTTGTGGGAGAAGCTTACAGTGTGGCTCCTCCCTTCTGCGAGGCTTTAGATCGGGGCTGCTGAGATAAGGCCCTGTGTTTGCTGTGTGGAGTGCTTGAATTCTTTTCCTAAAGTGAGCTAAAAGTAGAGACAGAGATAGGAGAAGGGCACGGCGATAGTTTTAGTGGCTATGTGCTGGGCCTGTCTAAATTTTGAGCTTAGGTTTTAGCTTCATGATTCTTAACTGTTGAACCAATTCAATGATTTACTGTGATAAGTCATTTACTTTTAAAGACAAGAATGCACTTGCTCATTCGTTCTGCAGAAGAGTGGATGATCTCTCCGATCAGATTTTACGCTCACTTACGTCATGAAAGCTATATTTAAAGCCCCCAAGAGGTGTCTTCAGGATGTAGTATTTCAGCACCAAAACCGCCCTGATTCATATGTATTTCTAAGTTTTAGGATATCTTAATTGACCAAGCAACTCCAGGTACTTTGTGTTATAATCTGCTGGCCTGGTCTGTCACCTGTGTACCCTGTCCCTTTAAGAGACAAGCCCTGCCCATTCCCAACACCCTTTCCCTGAAGCAAGTAGACCCTACCCCCTTCCCTTCTTCCCACTTTCTCCCCTTCTTCCCTTCCCTTACCCCTCCATAACCTGATGTGGGAGTGTCATATCAATCTGTTGATTTCATTGGCTGAGCAATAAAGAAACTGCTTGGCCCTCATAGGTTAGAACATTGTTGGGAGGAGTAAACAGAATAGGATGCTGGGCGGAAGAGGAAGTGAGGTCAGACTCTGCTCTGCTCCTGGAGAGACGCCATGCTCAGCCCTCCCAGGTAGACCAATAGCTCTGCGCTCTGAGGCAGACGCATGAAGCTCAGATCCATGATGGACGGAGGCTAGAATCTTCCCGGTAAGCGCACCTTGGGGCTTACACACATCATTAGAAATGGGCTAGTTCAGGTGCGAGAATTAGCCTGTAAGGGTTAGAGTTCATGGGCCAAGCAGTTCTTAAATGAATACAGTTTGTGTGTTGTTATTTCGGGCATGAGCTAGCCAAGCGGATGGGGTGTTGGGGACGCAGCCCCGCTGCTCCTATTTCAACAATAACCCACTAAATAAACTCTATACCCAAACTCTCTGCATGGCGTATCTGTCTCTCACCCACTGCCGTCTCCCATCATCTAAGGGGGACCCACGGAGGCCTCAGGTGTCCTGCTGCTGCCCCTCGTGGGACCACTGCCTATCATGGGATTGGTCCCCCAACACACATGTTTATAAATGATAACACTGTGGGTGATCCCTGCTCCCAGAAACACCCTTTTGCAATGGCCTCACCCTGAAAGGATCTCTAAACTTGTATGGCAATGTTTTCTTCCCTTGGGAGCTACCCCTTTTAGTATAAGACTCTAGGATATTTAAAACCATCAAGATTCAGACAAATAGTTTTTCTCACTGTTTAGCTCCCTAAGAATTTGAGAACAATGCATCAATAATCCAAAATATTTGCAGATTTAGAAATTTTTACCTATTTGTGAAATAAGAGTAGATAAAGAAATGTATTTGTGGTATTAAAACAACTTTTGAATCAAACTCCAGGAAATAACTCTCAGACAATTAATATTAAATCCAGAACAATTCATCAACCTTCCAAGAACCTCATATATCAGCCCTTCCCAACCATATCGTTGTGACATCCTAATGTACTCCAATCAACTACAAGGTGTGTCTCCAGTTATCTTCACTGAAGAAGGTTGAAGTATTAAGTTACAAGTTGTTAGCTATTTTTTTTTTCTCTCAGAAATTAGGGCTAGTGTCAAGGCGATTGCTATGGTCACCACTTTTACCCACGTGTCTTCAGTTACATAACCCTAGGTAAACCAGGAGGAAGAACTCAAGAGCAAGGACTGTGTACATGGCCATAAGAGATATGGAACAGGTGAACAGTGTCTGCATTTGCACCATAGTGGCAAAGAAGAAAAGTTCTAACTTGTCTCCGAATTAAAAGACCCAATAAGGAAGGAGAGAGAAAGAAGGGAACAGAAGGAAGGGACCGAGGAAGAAGGAAGGGAACACCTAAAATGATTAGGGAAGTAAGGGGAAAAAAAGGAGCCAATCACAAGCCAGAAGAGTGGAGGTAACCACCTGAGAGTGGGTGGGTGGAAAGTCAACTGTCCTGGGAAGCAGGAGGCCCACAGTTGTGAGGCTGAAGACAGTTTAAAAACAAGTGAATAGTGGAAGAATGTAGACTCTTCCTCTTGAAATGGATGCTGGCTACAGGGGATACCACCAATAACCAGGCCTCATAAAGACTGGAAACGCCTAAGTGTGTGTGGCGGCTCCAAACCAGTAGGGTATTTTGAAAATATCCGGCAAAGGGAAATATCCTTAAGCTAGCCTGTGCTCTGGAAAGGGCAGGAAGGGACAGGATTGTGAACAAGGCTGGTCTTGAAGGGGAAAGGCACACCTCTTCCACATAATCTAGAGAGGAGATAAGAGAAGAGGCCATTATTGTTCTGTCGTTCACAACCTTTAGATCTGTAGGAGGGAAGTCATTCACCGAGAGGGACTGGCACAGGGTGGGACTTGGGCAATTGCGGAAAGTGGGAGAGGAGATGGGCAAATGGTTGAGATCAGGATGGAAGGAATGTGGACAATACAAACAAAGGGGATCACAGGCACAACCTTAGGGAATGTAGACATTTCCAGGAGAATCACAGAAGGAGCAAGTATAGACAGCTGAGCAAATAAGCATAGGCAACGCATGCAAAGCAAAGCATGATGTCACAGAAGGCGTGCAATGAATATTTCAAAGGAAGACTGTAAGCCCAGAGACAGGTATTAGGGTCCAACCTGAAGATCAGAAAAGCCAAGTAGCCAGCCGCTGGCTCTTAACTCTACCTCAGACCAAAATGGTGATTTTGCCTCCAGGAATCCTCAGAATGAGACTGAGCTGAGACCTGTTTCATCCTGTTTTATATTCCTCTCTACTGCTGGGATTAAAGGCATGCACCACTACCACCTGGCCTCTATGGCTAGTGTGGCTACTGGGATTAAAGGTGTGTGCCACCATGGCTTGGTCTGTAAGGCTGACCAGTGTGGCTGTTTTACTCTCTGATCTTCAGGCAAGCTTTATTCATTAAAATGCAAATGAAACATCACTACAGAAGATAAAATGGAAGGATGATGGAACTTATCCACAGATCAGAAACTGCAAATAGGTTAGAATAAATGCAGACAGGTATCTAGTGGGTTTGACCATGAGAAAAATACCATGAAAAATCAAGAAAATTCCCTATAAAGATGGATTAAGTCAGGTTCCATAGGCTGGCAGTAAGGAATGAAGACAGCTATGGAAGTGCTTTGCCTTTTCAAACATGTTAGAAACAAGGCACTTAGACTGCAGTTCAGTTGGAAGAGCACTTGCCTAGCATGCACAAAGTCCTGAGTTCAAGCCGCGGCACTGAATAAACAGAGTACAGTGGTCCAGGCCTGCCTGCAACCTCAGCACCCAGGAGAAAACCCAGAGGATCAGACGTTCAAGGGCAACCTTAGTTATGTGGTGAGCACAAGAGACCCTGTCTCCAAAAATAAATATAAAACAGGAAAAAAAATAAAATAAAATTTAGAAATGAAAAAACAGCGTGAGACAAAAACCAACAGTGTTTTCTATACAAGAGAAAATTCAACATTCAGGGGTAGGTATGGGGGTGGGTTGTTTCTGTAAGCATGTGTGTATTGGGGTCACCATATCAACAACTTGGCTATCTCATGGGATTATAGCAGGAATCAAATGAATCTACTTTGTGAATGAAAAGAAGGATGTTAATATTATTCTATTAAATGGAAAGTCTCATTTATGACATTTATTATAAATCTCATAAATTGGACAATATATGACATTATTATAAATGGCATAAATTTATTATAAATGTCTAAGACATTTATAATTCCATCTATCATTTTCTATGAATGCAGTTATGAGTCAATAAACTTTATCTTTAGGATTCTCTCCTTGCCGCCACGAAAATCCTTGATTATTCTAAAAAGAGGAAATCCTCAGAAAAACTGGAACCAGCAGCTTCCATCTCAGAATGAACAGAGGAAAACACAAATTTTACATAGTGCTGACTTTGGTCCTTGCGCATCTCTGCCTTACAGAGACAAACCGCTGCTTTGGGGGCTTGCCTTGCTCTTCCACTTAGTTTAATGAACTAAGAGTTTATTTTCACTCTGCGTTTCCCAGGTAAGTCATAGGTCAAATGGTAAAGTCAAGTCTCTTATCACACTCTGACCAGTAGGGAAAATCACTCCTGGAAAATACCGTTATCAGAGGGAAAACAGTGTCTGGGCTCTTTGCCTTGAGGTCTTCTCTACAGTTTATAAACCACTAAAGACACTGGCATGCTGAGGCACAGTGGTCCCAGCAAGCTGGATTGGAAGGCAGGAAGGGGCAGCTGGAGGTCAGCCTGGGATTCACAGTGAAATCCGGTCCCAAAAGAAAACAACACCAAAGACCTTTGGAAAATGTTGTAAGAAATAGTAAGGTGATTAGATTGTGTCCTGGCTAAAACATGTAAAACCCACTTGGCTTGTGAGAGAGTTTAGCAGTGGCATGCATGGCTAACGTGCCTGGGTCGGAGCCCCAATTCTGCAAAACAAATAAAGCAAACAAAGCAAAATCCGTTGATTATCAGAAAGGCACACAACCTATGATTTTATCTAAATTTTCTTCGTAAATGTAGCTTTGTCCAGCTGTCACCATGAAGTGGGAACTCTGGGGTCTGTGCATCAGACACCCTTCCCGTTCTGCTGCTGTTTTGTGCGCTCTAGAGCAATGAATTGAACCCACCTAAATACCAACTTCTTCATGTAAAATGGAGATGGGGGTCATCTCATGAGAGCTACATTGGCACCCTTGTTGGGCACAGGAAGCGCTGCATATACCATCCTCGTATTCAGGAACCTGTGACTGTCCAAGAGTCCACGACGCAAAACGGATACTGTGGAGATGTTGGAAGAAGAATCCAGGCCATACCAGGGTGATAATAGCAGATTCTTTGTGAGGGTCATGCTGGAGGAGGGTGGGAACAGGGTGAGTGTTGGAATATTTGAACATTATTTTAATTCATTTGTCATCGCCTTTAAAATATGGGGTTTTGTCAATTTTGAAAGTAGTTTAATATCTCTCTTTATTCCCCCTTTATTCCAGTTCATGGGAATTAGCAAATAGTCATAAAAGCTGTATTGTAGGACCCCTGGATGGACGCTTCTGCATTTACACCTGTATGGGTTTAACTAAGATGGCTTTAGTTGGAAGCCTTAGATAAAACTTTTGTACGGGGCTATTGTATACTGCCTTGTAGCTCGTAATTTCCTGAGCATCCTCTTCACTGTTTTCTCTCTCTCTCTCCTCCCTCCCCCCACTCTGTGTGTGCATGTCACACCCAGCCCAAGTGAAAGGATGCTTAGTAAGGAGAGAGAAAGAGCGATCCTCTCTGCTAGTCTTACATAACAAGTGCCCTGGCAGCAGATCTCCTGAGCCGTCCTTGTCACATTCTGATGTCTGCCGAAGACAGGAGCATCACTGGAAGAAGAAGCATGAGTCACAGGTGATACCTGCCACACACCTTGTCCTCAAGGTAAATGCAAGTCAGGAGACAAGGCCCCAGAGTCCCAAAATAGTCTGAACCTGTCACTTAGCACCCAAAATAATTACTCAAGAAATAGCTCTTTCTGAAGGGAGAAATTACCCCATCCGTATAAAATGACACTGCCTTGGAACCGTTGGATAATGATTTTCTTAAAACAATTTCTTAGTACTTGTTCTGACAAGAAAATTGCAAATTAAAATTATATCAGCTAAAGGGAGTCAAGAATTGTTTCCTAAAAGCTTTTCTTAGTTCCAATCCAGGTTTGAAATAACCCCCACCGAGGGAACCAGTCAAGAGGATCTAAGGTAAATGAGAAAGCAAGTGTGTGGTGATATGTTGTTTGTAATCTAACAAATAGAGTTTGCCCAGAGATCAGAGCACAGAGTTAAGTCACTAGTTAGCCATAGAAGCCAGGCAGTGGTGGCACACACCTTTAATCCCAGCACTCAGGAGACAGTTCTCTGTGAGTTCAAGGCCACCCTGGGCTTCACAAGATTGAATTGTCTGAGTCTGAAAGAGAAGTAGAGCTCACGCAAAGGTGATCCCAGTACTTGGGATCACATGCCTTTAATCCCAGCCCTAGGGAGGTGGCGACAGGGGTAATATGACTGGGTAGAGAGAGGACTACACGCTGAGAGGATACAAGAGCTCAGGTGCAGTCTGAGGATTCAGTCTGAGGTTTTGTAGAGACAGCAGCAGTCTGAGGATTCGATCTGTAGAGACAGGCTCCCCTTTGGTCTGAGCATTGGTAGAGATAAGAGCTCTCTAGTGGTTGGCTGCTCTGCTTCTCTGATCTTTCGGCTTTCACCTCTGACAGTTGACTCTTGAATTTTATTATTAAGATCAATTAGAATTTGTGCTACACAAGTGCCAAGTAAAACCAAAGACCAGGAGCCTCATTTGGGGGCGGCTCGCAACCCAGAGCTCCAAGCACATGCATGCTGGGGCGAGAGAAACATGGCCTATTCCCGAGTGCATGACGATGCTTGCTGAATTAAGCAACTTCTAGACAGGCCAGGCACACACAACTCCAACAGTGGAAGATTGATGGATGTGTAAGTTTCCTTGCATGCTGTAACAAATTTCCACACACTGAGATTTAAAATAGTTGCCTAATTCTGGAAGATAGGCATGCAAATCAAGATGTGAAAAAAGCCGATCCTCGCTGTAGATTCCAAGTGAGATTCTGCTCCTGTGCCTCTCTTTCCATGTGCAGGCAAAGGCTAGGCTCTGGCTTAGGCATGGCTGCGTCACTGCAATCTGTCTACGTGGTCATGTGGTGTCAAAAGTTTACTCTCCTTGCACAGACTGTAGTCATCGGGTTAAGGTTCATCATAATTCATTATGTCCTCAACTTGTCTACATCTAAAAATGCTACTTCTAAATAGCGTCATTGCATACCAGGGATAAGGTTGAGACCATATTTTGGGAGGGGTTCCCACTCAATCCGTAATGCCAGGTCTCTTGGATATAACATAAGCCACTCACCACGAGTGTGATCTGGAACCTGGTGGTATAATAATGCGAGGAAAACATTGCCTGTTAGGTCTGAAAGCAGCTAGGCATAAACCTACCTGTCTTTCTTCATGGACTACTGTCTAACGTTCCAAAGCAGCATCTTGCAATCATTGACGCCCAGGATGAAGTCAGGTGTGGATGGTGGAACAAGTGAATTGTTGCTTTTTTTATTTAAAAAGAACGAGGAGGAGGAAGAAGAAGGGAAAAAGTATCAGCCAGGCACAGCGATCGACACAATTATAATCCCAACACATGGGATATACAGACGGGAGGATCAGGAGTTGGAGGACAGCTTTGGCTGCATAACATGTTCCAGTTCAGACTGGGCTACGTAAGACCGTGTTTCAAGAACACAAACAGAACAAGAACCCGCGAAGCTAAGGAGTGAGAATGACTCACTTGCCTTAATCAGAAGATGAAGACTGGTCCACGACACCTCACCCAGACTCACTGGTGTTTTCCTCCTGAAGGAGAGAAGAGTTGCCCATCGCCCATAATCCATCTCACCTCTGCCTCGAAGGAAGTGAAGCAAGCATGAGAAGAGAATCCAGCTGTGCATTCTATCCAGCTCCAGAAGAGCTTTGGTATCAAGGAGTGTGTGATGGACCCCAAGCTGCCCAGTCTCTAGACACAAAGTGCTGTAGAGGAAAGGTTTTAACTCCTACCGGTTAACTGTCTTCCCTTGCTGCTTGCTTGCCTGCTTGTTTGATATAACAACCCTTGAGCTTTATCTGAAGAGTAGAGAAATGGACCACTAACAAAAAGAAGGATCTGGAAGAAACATGTAAATGTACCAGTTGAGCACAACCACAAACAGAATGACCACAGAGCATTGGATAGGGATCAAAGAAAAGGTGGACTTTCTCCAGTGGCAGTGCTGCATGGGCTGCCTGTGAGCGTCCCAGGCCATTGCTGGCAGCAGCAGAGGGGGAATGACGTATCAGCTATAGAGAGAGAAAAGGAAGACCTAAGTGCATGTGAGAATATACGGTATTCCAATGAATACCAGGAAACGTTCTCAACACAGAAGGGCTCTTCCACGCCACCTCCACAGTCTCAAGTGTTAGGGTCCCCTTGGCACAGAAGAGGAAACTAAGGGCTCCAGCGTTGTGAGCACCGTGCCCATAGTCACATTGCTAGTCACTGATGAACCCACTGTGACCCCGGGGACTCTGAACCAAGACGATTCTTAGCAAAAGGAGGAGTGGAAAGGAAGAAAGGAAAACCATTTTCGGTTGGTTCTTAGTGACACAAAGCCACAGGCTTCGGGATGTGAAGACTGTCCTTAAAAAAAATAAAACAGGGTACAGGATTGATGGGAAATGAGGCATTGGTACTGTTTTTGATTAATTTCTTGAAGCCCCGTAAGGGAAAGGAAAATCTGTGCCTAGTTTAATGAGGGGTTGGGGCTGAAGTTCAAGACTTAAGGGGGAAAAAAGTATTAGCACAATGGAGCACATTTTTTTCTTCTTCTTCCCATTTCATTTGATCCCTTTAAAGATCCAGGCGGCACAGCCCGAGTCCCAGCTGGGGTAGGGCCTCTGGCTTTCTCAGCAAGCCTTGACAGGGATTTTCCACAAAGCACTAGGAGAGGACCTGCCTTGGAAGCTCATTTGCACCGCCGATGTGCACAACGTAGCTGCACAGTGTGGACAACTGTGACTGAGAAAGGTAATCCAATCTGCATTTGTCATAGCTGAATCGTAGAGGAGTGGAGTCAGACAGCTCTGTGGACAAAGTCTGCGTTGTGGGGTGGACGGGTCATAAAAACTACAGAAAAATGGCAGGTGACACGGAAAGCAGGGTGGGGACTATCTGGAGAGAGGAAGGGGACAGCAGGAGGTAGTTGAGGAGCAGGATACATTAGAGCCAAGGGTAATGGCACACAGGTGTGAGCATGCCACAACGAAACCCTTTACCTGTGTGTGTTAATGGTAAACTTCAGTTTTAAAAATCTTTTAGTGAGAATGCTTTCCTAAGATTGTTTTTCCTCCATGGGATAACTTATTAATTGTATTCTGTATTCTCTCTCTCTCTCTCTCTCTCTCTCTCTCTCTCTCTCTCTCTCTCNCTCTCTCTCTCTCTCTCTCTCTCTCTCTCTCTCTCACTCGCTCTCGCTCTCTCTCTCTCTCCATCCCCCCCCCCCCGAGTTTTCACACTTTTATTGTAAAACTCAGGAATAATTACACAAGTCTTTCACTGACAGCTCAGCAAATAAGCCAGAAACCAACTGATCCGGATGGGGATAGGGATGGTGCCTGCCTGCCCCTTACATCTTTTACTTTCATTGTTTGTTTCCTGAGACAGATTCTTTTTGCTATGTGGCTCAGGCTAGCCTAGAATTCGTGATTCTCCTGCCTTGGTCTCTGAAGTACTAGAATTATATTACCACTTTGATGTCACATGACTTAACAGATGATTAAGTTTTACGAAGCTTTAAGTCTATTCTTAGAAGCCCTAAGACTATAAATCCAACAGCATATCCTCGTGACTCTGGGTATAACCACAATAAACCCATCTGTAATCGCTGACTGATACTTTCCTGGGTCTGGACAGTAGCGTCTCTGCAGGTCCTTTGCCTTCTCAATCATGAAGTCATTCACCCTCCTAAATTCAAAGTGCACCGCTGTCACAGTCAGAGCCACTCTGCCCCATGGTTGTCTCTGCCTTCACTCCTGGATAAGGATTCCACACTTTCATTTTAAGCCTCTCCTGGACATCTCTACAAGATCCCCCTCTAGGTATTTTAAAGGCACAGATTAGGAAAACACGCCCTAGTTATAGATGGAGCAGATGTCAGGCCCTGTTTGCTCTGCCGCTTTGATTACTAGCCCCTCCCTATACCTTCACTTCCTCATCAGCAGACAGGGAACAAAACAGTGTGGACTCCCTAGGGTGATTGGAAGAATTAACAAAATAATCAGAGTACACCACACGGGAAGTCCTCCCTAAACAACCAATAATGTGGTACCCCATCCTCCTCCACTCACCCCTCCACCCACATCATCTCCAAAAATGTGCACTTCGTTTTTGATCATATAGCAAAAGAATTATATGGAACTGAATAAAAGTATTTGTTTCCAGAGTCTGAGAAATGGAATGGCAGATTTATCATGGAAGTTGCTGACCTCGGAAACAAGACACAGTACTGGCTGTGCAGCTCGGTAGTTGAATGTTTGGAAAACAAAACACATTGTTCAAAGATTTAATTGTTTGATTTGAAGGTTCAAATTTAGTAGTTAAGAAACAATTGTCACCTGGACAGTGGTGGCATATGCCTTTAATCCCAGCACTCAGGAGGCAGAGGCAGGTGGATCTCTGTGAGTTCGAGGCCAGCCTGGTCTACAAGAGCTAGTTTCACGGTAGGCTGCAAAGCTACAGGGAAACCCTGTCTTGAATTTTTAAAAAAGGAAGGAAGGAAGGAAGGAAGGAAGGAAGGAAGGAAGGAAGGAAGGAAGGAACCATCATTAAAAATTCTGATTCATTCTATATAAAAAGCAAATGACCTTGATTTTGCTCAATACCTTGAGAAACAATCTATCTGCTCAGGAGATATCGCTAGGCTGAGCTGTCAAAGGCATTTCACAGTTTGGAGAGGAATGCTTGGCTAAAGCAGGCTGTGTAAATATCAACAGGGAAACATAAGCAAAGCAGAAAAACAAACAGCAGAAGCAATAAACACTCTCCAAGGGTGAAGGTAAAGAACGAACTGTATGCATGCTGCTCACAGAGAAGAGGCTGCAGCAAAATGACTGCGGCTGGATTTAATTATTCTAGTGATGTGGGATTCCCCTCTGTATGCTCTGGATACCATTGGTGAATAAAGAACTGCCTTGGCCTGTTGATAGGGAAGAACTTAGGTTGGTGGGGAAAACTAAATTGAATGCTGAGAGAAAGGAGGCAGAGCCAGAGAGAAGCCATGGAGCTGCTGCCAGAGGCAGACGTGCTGAAACTTTGCTGGTGATGCACAGATTCATGGTGATGGGTTAAATTAATATGCAAGAGCTAGCCAATAAGAAGTTAGAGCTAATGGGCCAAGCAGTGATTTAAATAATATAGTTTCTGTGTGATTATTTCGTGGCTGAGCAGTCGGGAACAAACAAGTGGCCTCCTTCTATATCCCAGGGCTAGTGAAAGCTCTGTCTTCTTCATTGGAAACCAGTCGACCTGTTAGAACATGCCAGAAAGGGGGAGTGAGGATTGAGAAAAGAAATAGACAAGAGACAGAAGATAAGAGTCAGAAGGGCATCAGTGAAGACTGTGTCCACCCAAATTTATTTCTCATAGCTCACATACACCAAGCAAAAGGGTATGGCAAAAGACTTCATTACCAGGATACAAGGAACAAATGAGAGTAATTAATTCCTTAATCACAAACATCAAGTAACCACACCTTAGATCAAACATCCAGTTATCTGGCCCTGAGGATCAAGAATGGTTTGCACTCTCTGACTTTAAGTCCAGATGGAAAGGAGTCAAATCTGTGGGCTCCGGCACTCTTAGACCAGGTGACCTTGGATTTCTCCACCTAAAACCAAATTAATAATATTAGCCACAGTGTGTTAAAGATGAAGTTAATAAAGGTTGGGGCAGTGACTCAGTGGGCAAAGTCCTTGTCACACAGCATTTGGACCTGAGTTTGATGCTCAGAATCCAGTTCCAGTGCTCGGGAGGTAGGGATAGGAGGATGACCTTAGCTTGCTGGGCAGCCAGCCTGAACTAATCAGGGAGCCACAGGCCAAAGAGACCCTGTGTCTAAGAAACAGGGGTGACTGCTCCTGAGGAGTGGTAGCCAAGGTTGACCTCTGGCCTCAACACCAACTTGCACCACCTGTGTTTACACATGTGCACACACGCACGCAGACAAGATAAAGTTAATAAGCATCCAGGAAGCTGAGAAGATTGCCATAAGTACACGGCTACACAGTGAGTTCTGGAACAGCCTGAACTACTGATAACCTATCTCAGATATAAAATTAATAAAAGCATAGCAATGGTATTAACTATTACTTTATATGAATCAATTGAAAGATTTGTACATTGTGATATTTGAGACTGTCATATCAGTAAGATAACTGGACTTTACCAAAACCCACTGATGTCTTCTTGATCAAATTGTTTTGTGCCTGACAAAGGATTAAGGGGTGCTTTTGATGTATTTGCTCAAATCTAAAACTCTGCTGTAAAAGACAAGCATTGTTCTCTGCAGTTTCCTTATCTGTCGATGTGTGATTTGGGAATCTTGGAGTCTTTCTAAATATTCTCTACATCCACCACATTGGAGTAAAATGGTGTATTAGATTGATAACCAGAGAACAGTGCCCAGTGTTTGAATGCCAAGCAAGTAACAAGGTGAACGTCTACAGGCAAGTCGCCCAGCCTCCCAGCCTTGGTCCTCTTAGACATGGCTATGCACGCAGATGAGCACAGGATATACACCCACCCAGTGCACAGGTCCAAGAGCTGGGTCAGGATGAGCATCATCCCTACCTCCTGTTAGGTCATACGTCTGGAACTTCACACAGACACAATTCTCTTGGCCCCTAAACTAGAACTTTCAGTCCAGCAAACCAAATCAAGATGCTGTAGAATTCCTTTTCTGGGGAAGAAGAAAGAATATAAAGACAGTGGAAGCAAAACAAAGTCCCTTAGTCCTTAACGACACTCTCTGAAAATGCGTTCTGCCTTAATCTTTCTTGGATGAAAGGCTGTCTCCATGGGAGACATGGAGGTCCTTGTGCTCACAGGTAAGCACTAGGGAAACTGAAAATGTTAAACACACAGGGATGCCTCTTCAAAGGAAGAGATAGATAACCTGTTTTCTGCCCAGAAGGCCGGGAACAGAGGTGATTAATAGCCTGGTGACCTCTGTGCTTTCTGTGTGGCTAAGTCACGCAGGCTCCTCCAGACCCCAGTTGCTCATATTGAGCCTGTTTGTCTCAGTCTATAACACCATCCTTCCCAAACCCTGATTAAGGGCATTTTTTCCCTTGGCCCGCTCTGTAGGTCCTATAGAACCCATCTTTGTGGAGGACACCACATGTACTTTACAAAGAGCTTCGAGCAGTCACATCTTAGGCTTTATTGTGCATACAGGATTGAGTTAAGTATCACCAGGAAATTTTTCATCAGATTGGCTATGCTTAAATATGCCTAAAAATGCCAGGCGGTGGTGATGAAGGCCTTTAATCCCAGCACTCAGGAGGCAGAGGCAGGTGGATCTCTGTGAGTTCGAGGTTGTTGAAATAGGAGCGGCAGGGCTGCGTCCCCGGCACCCGGCCGCCCGCATGGCTAGTTTATACCCAGAAATAATTACACGGAAACTGTATTCTTTCAAACACTGCCTGGCCCGGCTAGTTCCAGTTTCTTATTGGCTAGCTCTTACATATTGTTCTAACCCATTTCTAATATTCTGTGTAGCCCATGAGCTGGCTTACCAGAGAGGATCTTAACCTGCGTCTGTCTGGAGTGGGAGCATCATGGCGACTC
>NW_026068018.1:571260-588437 GCF_014885135.2 Alexandromys fortis | reverse complement strand
GCACCCGGCCACCCGCATGGCTAGCTTATGCCCAGAAATAATTACACGGAAACTGTATTCTTTCAAACACTGCCTGGCCCGGCTAGTTCCAGTTTCTTATTGGCTAGCTCTTACATATTGTTCTAACCCATTTCTAATATTCTGTGTAGCCCATGAGCTGGCTTACCAGAGAGGATCTTAACCTGCGTCTGTCTGGAGTGGGAGCATCATGGCGACTCTCCACTAAGCTTCTTTTTCCCAGCATTCTCCTCTGTCTACTCCACCTACCTAATTTTCTGTCCTATGAGGGCCGAGGCAGTTTCTTTATTATTAACCAATGAAATCAACAGTTAAGATACAAGACCCACCTCCATCACGAGGTCAGCTGGTCTACAGAGAGAGTTCCAGGACAGTCAGGACCGTTACACAAAGAAACTCTGTCTCGAAAACTGTTTTTTAAAAAGATGCCTAAAACTAAACTTCCAGCTGTCAGATTCTCAGTTTGAACCAACACTGGCTACTGAGGTGTGTTGAACCAGACTTTCTCTTGCATCTCATGGGTCAACACTCTGCTGGGCTCTGCTGGCCATGGTGTTCGCAGAGACCATCCACACGTCTCTACTGGACTGGTATAAAAAAAAAAAAAGACTGAAAAATATTTCCAATGTTAGAGAAAGTCAATTTATCCTATTTTGTATAACTTGAAACCAACAAATCATTCTTTTAAAAAATATGCTAATTGAAATAGAATTTATCATTTCCTACTTTTATTTTTTCCCCCTGGCCTCCCAGCTACCTTCCTGTGGCCATTCATTATGATTGTCATATATATGCATATGTAAATATATATAAGTACAGCCTACTGAATCTATTTTTGTTGTTTGTGCATATATGGTTTCAATGCTGACCACTGTGCATTGGACAAGCAATAAGGTGCATATTCCTGGGAGAGACTGATTCTCCCTCTCCGGGCAGTCATTAGTGCCTATAGTTCTTTGTGTAGGGGTGGGACCCTGCAAATTTTTCCCCTTCCATGGTAACATGTCCGTCGATAACACCATTGTTCCAGTTTTGCTTGTGCAGCAATTTCTAGGAGACTGTTTCACAGCAGATCCCCCTAGTATTCTGGCTCTTCCAGTCTTTCTGCCTGCTCTTCCTCCATGTTCCCTGAGCTACAGGCACAGGAGCTGGGATGTAGATGTATCTGTAGGACTAGGCTCCTCTTAATTCACTGATCTTTGCATTATATGTTTAAGAAAACAGAATAAAAATAACTAAATTTAATGATGACTCCTAGGATGATATATACTCAAGATACTTTCTTGGGATTTCCTCTAAATAAGATGACCCCTTTCTTAATCCACTGAAATTATTACATCACAAATAAGTGAGTTTAAAAAATCTTTTAAAGAACATATCTTCTGTACAAAAAAATCTGCCCCCAAAATTGGAAAATGCTTCAGTCATCCAGGTTCCAAAAAGTCCCTCAGGCATTTGACTTCTTTCCAGCAGAAACAGATTAACTTGGGAGCATTCTCCACACCCATCATCGTAGACAAGGCAGTGGGTTCACACAGTTTCATGTGAGACTTCAGAGCACATTTGTGGGAGAGGCTGTGCTCAATAAGTTCAAAAGAGCTAAAAGGGAAAGATTTTGCAACTCCGAGCCAAACTGTTTGCATGTGACATTTTCCTGCATGGGCAAGCCTCTTCAGTGTTATCTTGACATCTCTACTGCTATCGTTCTAAAAACTTTTTCACATTAAAAAATGCCATTTCACACATAGCAAAACACTTAAATCTCTCACACACACATGCCAAGACTCATCATATCATCTCTGGGAAGTTGGTTATATCTTTATCATGAACAAGAACTAGCGAATTTATGTTACATAAGTGTATGAGTCTTACGCATTCTCTTACTAACAAGCCATGGTAAAGGCAACCTGCACAGAGTGTGTGGACATAACATAACTAAGGTATTGCCTTTTCCGTGTTCTTTTCTCTTCCAATTCTTCCAAAAGTATTTTGGTTATCTATTTTCTTGATAATTTTAACACTGGCTGCTTAAATCTAGCCATGACTTACAGAAAATAGAAACTGAAAGATCCAAAGACACAGGACTCAACCACTTGGTTGAAATAACACATTTTCTCTCCAGGAAGAAATGCTAATCCAACCTATCAATGTCCTCCTACTCCACCAATTAGCAAGCTAAGTGGCACGTCCCATTATCCATGTATAGCTCATTACTGCCGTTGAGCTTCCCTCTGCTGTCTTGGCTAATGCCAGAGACTATGACCAGACCAAGGGAGAATAAAGGAGACAACGGTAACTTACCAACTTAACAATGCTACTGTCCTTGGTCTGGTCAAGCAAAATCTTGTGCAGAGTGTTAGCTACACAGAATGAGATCATTCCTTCAGATCCTGGATAATCGTGGCTGGGAGACATAGGAAGCAGTGTAGCCTGGCTGAACTGGGATGCAGTGGGCAGAGTTAGTATTGTTAGCAGGTGAATTTGGTGGGGGCCTTGTCATCTTGGGCCAGATCTAATTGACTTGCTGAAGAACCTGAGCTGCTTTATAGAAAATTTCAGCGTTAGAAGCAAAGTGATCCATTTGTTTCCAATTCCAGCAAAGGAGCTATGAACACCAGAGCAATTTCCTATGCACATAGAGCATACATATATGTGTGTATGTTTATATGTATGTATATATATATATACATGTATGTGTATATTTTAATATATACATATTTGAATGTAGATTCAAACTTCTGGGTCTCTCAACAAATGTGTGTATGTGTTTGAATCCTAAAAACATTTCACTTATGTCCTTAAAAAGCTATTTAACAGCCCCTGCAACCAAGTCTTAGGACCTGAATTGGTCCCCAGGACCTATGTGGTAGAAGGAGAGATCTGATTCCTATAAGTTGTCTTCTGCCTTCCATACTCTTAGCATGCCATACGACATGGACACAAACACAGGTGCACGCACACACACACATACACACACTCACACTTAAATGAGTGAACAAATGAATGAATGTAATTTTGAAAATAATTATTTATTTATTTATTCATAAGTTGAGCTTTGGTGGTATCCATACTTTGGTCTGTCGTATGATCTGTGTCTGGGGTGAGTAGAGATGTATGTCACTTCTCCCTGGGAAAAGTTTTGTCACCCAACAGTCACTCTCAGTGTCCGTCGCAGCTACAGTACAAGAGTAAAACAGACGCACAGACTCCTGGTTTTGATTAGAAGTTAATGACTCATAATATCTTCCAGATCCTTCTCGTCACAAAGGGCAGCGTTTCCTTGGTTTTTAAAGGCCGCTCTAACGTCCCCTTTAAGACATGTGGGCCATACCTCTTTCTTCAGCTGCTGAGAGATGGGCGGGTTGCTTTTAAGTCTTCACTACTGTGAATAGCATTACCATGAGCAAGTTGTCTCTTTGACACACTAATTTCATTTCCTTTGGATAGGATCCTAAGAGAGGGCTTGTCAGATACATGGGAGTTCTATTCTTAGCCATCTTCCTGCCATTCTCCACGCTGGCTGCGTACCTTTATATTTCCAGATGCAACATAAGCATACATTAAGACATAGCATTGTATCCATAAACCCGTAGCTGCCATTTGTTTAACAAAAATCACTAAAAATAAAACAGAAATTTCAAGAGAAAAGCACCTGAGACAGCTGCAAAAGAAAAGAAAATTGGGTTTCTTTTGGACCCACGGAAGTAGAAACTGCATAAGGTTTTGTAGAGCAGTGGTTCTCAAGCTCTGGGCTGTGACCTCTTTGAAGGGTCAAACAAGTCTTTCACAGGTGCCACCTAAGAGCACTAGAAATATCAGATGTTTGCATTATGATCCATACCCATTGCAAGATTACAGTTATGAAGTAAAAACAGAAATTATTTTACAGATGGGAGTCACCACACTGTGAGGTGCTGTATTAAAGGGTCGCAGCATTGGGAAAGTTGAGAACCCACTGCTGTAGTGGGTGACACAGGACAGCGCCCACATCCAAAAAGAAGAGAGGCTGCAGTTTTAGCCAGCAGTTGATGGCAGACCCAGTGTTGGCACAAGCAGAAGAGGGCACCATGGCTCCTTCCCCATGGAGGGGTCACAGCTCAATGAAGCCTGCCTGAAGGAAACTGGTGTGATCCCTAATGCATATTCTGCAGCTCCTGGCCTCTAGCATGCATGAGCAGTCCGTGAGCCAAGTAGATCTTTCTGGATATCTACCTTCTAATTTAAATAGCCATTATTTTCTAGCGTTTAAAACTAAGATCCTGCCTGAGTTCTCTACCACTGCTGTGTTAACTGGAGAGCGCAAGCGGGGTGACAGAAAACAACACCCATTTACGCGCTTACAGGTAAGAAAGTGAAGGAAGTGTGAGCCCCAACACTGAAGTATCATTGGGCCTCTGTTCATTTTGGGGAGCTCTGCAGGAAAATCTCAGGCCTCTGTTTCTGCCATACGTGAGAGGTCTCTCCCTTCATTTTGGAAGCCAGCGATGTTATATCTCTCTCTGACCATGGCTCCTCTGCTCAACTCCTTTCCTTTATCTTCCCTTTCTGGCTTTGTGGACCCCGGGAGTTCAACTGCATAATCTACTTATTTTAGTAAATTTAGCAGCAATCATAATGTCAATTGTAATTTTTCACTCCCCTTTGCTATCTAAGCTAAATCACTCATCTCTCTTAGCAATCAGGATGTCGCCATCTTTGGGGGAGTTATGCTATCAGTACAGCCCACATTGTGTTAGTTATATGAGGTATGCACACTCTACAAGTAATGGACTCTTAAGGGAATGGGGCAACTTGGAAACTAGAATCTGGTCTGCCTGGTTGAACAGAATAAAAATACATTGATGTTAACAGTTAGAATTCCCATAGTCACCTACATGGAAGGTTCATGTAGAGAAGCTTTGTGTCTTAGGGTTTCTATAGCTACAGAGAAACACCATAACCAATAATCAAATTAAGAAAAAAAGGGTTTAGTTGGTTTATACTACCACATTGCTGTTCATCACTGAAGGAAGTCACTACAGGAACCCAAACAGGGCAGGATCCTGATGCAGAGACCATGGAGGAGTGCTGCTTACTGGCTTGCTCACAAGGCTTGCCCAGCCTGCTTTCTTATAGAACCCAGGACCACCAGCCCTGAGATGGCACTACCCACCATGGGTTAGGCCCTCCCCCGTTGCTCATTCATTGAGAAAATGCCTTACAGCTGGATCTCATGGAGGCATTTCCTCAACTGAGGCTCCTTCCTCTCTGATGACTCTAGCTTATGTCAAGTTGACACACACAACCAGCCAGTACACTCTGGGAAGACCCAGTGTCACATAATTGCATAAAGCAGTGAAATACTACAAGGATAGTGACCACAAGGTGACTATTCTTCCTGCCATTGGACAGCTCAAAGGAAGACAAAATGTTGTAGTTAGAATGACCCCCACGCCGGGCAGTGGTGGCGCACGCCTTTAATCCCAGCACTCGAGAGGCAGAGACAGGTGGATCTCTGTGAGTTCGAGGCCAGCCTGGTCTACAAGAGCTAGTGCCAGGACAGGCTCCAAAACCACAGAGAAACCCTGTCTCGAAAAACAAAAACAAAAACAAAAAAAAAAAAAAAAAAAAGAATGACCCCCATAGTGTCATGTGTTCAACTCTTGGTCCCACCTGGATACGGCCTTGAGGGAGGGTCTAGCTGAAGGAAGTGGAACACTAGGGGTGGGCCTTGGGGTTTCTTAGCCTGTCCTCCCTTCCTGTCCCCTTGCTCTTCTTGACTGCACATACAATGTGACAAGCTACCTCCAGTTCCTTCTGCCATCAACTCACCTACTGCCAGGGCTTCCCAGCATGACGGACTGTGTCCTCTCAAATTGTGAGCTTCCTTTCTTATAGTGTTTCCGAGAGAAAAGCAATTAATACAGAAGGATGTGCCTAAAGCCCAAAACAATTTGTTAAAACTACAAATGATTAGATACCTGGGTATGTATCACCTATGAGAATCTTCTTTTCTTTGTGGGCCTATGACATTCCCTCATTGTACCCTGCCACCCCCAACCACCACCATCACCAAAAATAAAACTTATAAAATTTATAACTGGAGATTATAATAGCCAATATTTTCAGCTACCTAAGGTGGCTCTGCAGCTGCCGTGGGATCTTTGTACTGGGTCTGAATACATCGTTAGAATATGTATATATCGGACCTGGTTGATTCTCGCATTACATTACTCCCTGAGCTGTGGAGAATTATTGCAGAAATAATCAAACAAATCTCTGTGATCCCCACGGCTAATACAAGCCTTGTTCCCTCATCAAAGAGTTGAAATGCAGAGGTGGCACAACTTTCGCCCCTGTTCAACTCTCCTCTTTGATCAGGGCCCCAGGCAGAAACTTCTAACAGAACAGCAGTAGATGAGAAGCGGAAGCCAGCATTTGACCGGACCTACTGTTTTAGAGGTAGCCATTTCACCTGAGCAAACCTATATAGCCTGTCCTTGATGACATACTGCCATCAATGGAGAAAATGCCTTTCACTTTCAACCACTATACAGACACCCAAACCCCTGCTTTCTCCCAGTGGGTATGGGAATGCATTTCCATCATTGTTCTTGGTTGCACCAACCTGCAGGACCTGTGCTAGAACTGATCCTTTGATGAAACCCTAAATGATTGATCTTGTTTGTCACAAGTCACTGATGCCTATGTGACAAAAAAAAAAAAAAAGAAGAAGATTGTTATTCTAGATGTCTTAATAAGACAATGTAAATAAAAAGGAAGGAAAAATCAAAAGGATGTCAGAATTTGTGGACATTAGTTTCTGAGAACACAGTGGTCTGGAGAGATTTGGGGCTAGCGTATCTAGAATTCTGTTAAAACTGCTAACTTTGCACTCCTCCCACTGAAAAGAAGACAAAAGCGTTCTGGAAACTCTGTGGATTTGGAAAGCAGTGTTTCTGTCTCCAACTACTGTGCTGTAGCTAAAGAGAGCCCCTAATCAAGGGGGCTTTTCCACCCCTAGGAACCACATCTCTGCCAGCGTTGTTTCCAAACTCTGTGACTCATCAGGACGAGCAGCACCTCAGATAAGCGAAGTGAGTGAGTCAAGGTGCTAAATCAAGGCCACAGCAAGAGACAATACAATAATCACTTGGAAGCCCCTAAGGTTTTGGATAAAAGCCATGCCCTTTTCAGCAAGCAGTCATTCCCTTCGTGAGAAACACCTTGCTACTGGAGCCTGCTAGAGACTGGCAGCCAGGTCATGGGACAGCAGCTGACGAAGGTGAGCGGGTTATCTCATCTGCCTCATTGCTAACTGAGTGCACCCCATGGTGTATTAGCCTTAAAGGGGAGCGTTTATCTACAGGCCAAAGTACAAACACCTCCTGGAGCACGTTTTGTAAACAAGTGGTTCGTACTTCCTGCACAGCTACTTCTGACCTGATGTCACCTCTTGCCCACTAACAGTCAAGGAGACCAACCTGCAAGACTTGATGCAAAGGCTCAGGAAAAGCCTGGTAAGATGTTCTAGCACCTGCTGGAAGGCCACGGGAATGTTTCACACCCACTGGGGGCCACTCCTCTTGGAAAACAAAGAGAAACCTTGTCAGTAAAACCTAGAGCTCTCCTTAGTGAATTTGCTCGTGAACAGTGGTGGCACTGGGTTCTAATCTACCAAGATTTACTGGAATGTGATGGTGGTTTCGTCTGACTATTTGGGAAGAATGAGATTAGGCATTTGTGGGTAAAGTCTGGAAAAGGGGCATAACTCTGACTAGACTTAGATGGTAAAAATACCTGCGGCCTATAATTAACCCTCACCAAAAGACCTCAGTAGGGAGGTAGACAAAATGGCAGGACCCAAGGCATCCCACTGTTTGTGGAGTGTCATCTAAGCAACACACAGTGTTGACAGGAAATAAGACTACATATGGACTCAACATGAACTCACAAGAAATGTACTATGCAACTGCTCAGCCAATCCCAATCACAAAAGCAGGAAATGACCTTACCTCCTGGAGGACCAAGGAGATACCTGGGAGCAAACTGAGTCCACTGAGCAAGCAGAGAGTGATTTGCTCACTGGGCTAACACGTTAGTTAGTATAGATTTTTAGTCTCTTACCCTGCCTTCCATACTTACAGCGTTGTCCAGCCAAATGTTTTGGTCACTGTGTCTATAGCCATCAAAACATTGCTCCTAATCAGGAACTCACTTTGTTACAGCACAAAGGTTCCTCCCACCTCTTATCTTCTTTAAGGAAAGAATTCAGCTGAGAACCATAGATAAAAAGTTTATTTAGTAAATCAAAGGCCACCACAGAGAAAGATAGAAAGGGACCGGTAAGCAGAGATAACAGCAGTTCCTTTTGTGGGTTTTTAAATTAAAATGAATATTTTCAAGATTAGTGACTTATTTGTGGGGTAAGGTGACCCCTTCCCCCATCCTAAATCATGATGTACCATGTCTCCCTTTTAGGACATTTCTTTCTATGACTCTCTTGAAAAACCCAGGGATGGGGGGAGACAAGACCACCTTGAAGGTGATCATATAAGTCAGAGCACCATGAAGGAGGTTATATAAGCAAGCTGGTGTCTTCTAAGGATACAGACTTTTTCTTTCCTCTTTTACTTCCTTTTTGTCTTCTGAATTTTTCCTTTTGTTAAAAATATATTTTTCAAAGACTAACACATTGGAATTTGACAAAACAAAACAAAACAAAAAACAGATGAAAAACAGCCCAAGGGAAGGCACAAGAATCAGAGACCCTCTTGTTCAAATACTTAGGAATCCCATAAAAAAAAAAAAAAACTAAACTGGGTATCATAATATATATACAAAAGCAAAAAGAAAAGAGAAGAAAAAACGTAACTAAAATAAGGTAAAGATAAAATTAAAAAGGGGAAATGCGCAACAAGAAACCTCCAAAGATACCCTTGAATTTGTTTTTTGTTGGCCACCTACTGCAGGGCACATAGCCTACCTATAAGAGTAATTTGTTCCCTCAGTGAGACTCCCTTGAAGAAAAGCAAATTATCATTTGCAAGTAGTTATCAACTGAATAGTCCAGGTTAGGCGTGGGGCATGTGTCCATTTCTCCTTTCAGCTCCAGGACCCCAACTGGTGCAGACCTGAGCAGGCCCTGTGCGTGCTGCCTCGTTCTCTATGAGTTCATACGTGCATCAATCCTGTTGATTTAGAGTGCTTTGTTTTCTTGGTGTCGTCCATTCCCTCTGGTTCTTACACTCTTTCTGCCTCCTCTACAGGGTTCCCCAGCCCTAACAGGAGGGATCTGATGGAGACAACCTGTCTAGGGCTGCGTGTTCCGAGATCTCATACTCCCTGCATTGTCTAGCCGTGGGTCACTGTGTTTATTCCCATCTGCTCCCATTTGTGCCTCTCTGATAAAGACTGAGGGAAGCGCCCATCTGCTTCCCTAGCCTGAGTCAGCTGGTGCGCATGTGTCTCCATTACAAACGCCCTCTGGTGCCTGGGTTTTCTGATACAGCAGAAGAACCTCACTAGAGCTGTCTAGCCACCAGGACAAACCTAGATCCAAGATACAACTGCAGACTCTTTGGTTAGCTCATGTCTAACTTCTTGCCTACCTGACCTTAGCTTTGTACCAAAACCAAAAAAAAAAAGCAAGAATGAAGCATGCTTAATAAAAACGATCAGAGAAGCAAAGCATCCAGTCACTGGCTCTTACCTTGACTTCAGTCCAAAAGGGTGATCCTGCCTCCAGGATTGTTTCTGTGAGCTGTCTCCTCCCGTCTTATATTCCTTTCTAGGGCTGGGATTAATCCCATGCACCACTGGGATTAAAGGCATGTATCGCCCAGTTTCTATGACAATTAATGTGGCTACTGGGATTAAAGGTGTGTGTCATCACTGTCTGGATTGTAAGGCTGGCCAGTGGGGCTGTTTTACTTTCCTGATCCTCGGGCAAGCTTTATTTATTAGAATATAAATGAAATGCTACTACACAAATAAAAGATAAACATTCGCATATAATGGAGATTTGCTGCCTTGTCCTTATCTCAGAAAGATCTGCCCTATTCTGGCCAGTCGTGGTGTCAGCAAGCACATTCCATAGTGGGGATTAAGTCAGAGGCGGTTTCTGAGTATGTGATAAAGCGACAAAATGTCTGCCACCTCTTCATGAGCCTCGGACTTGAGCGGTGAAGATGTCTCTTCAGAATCAATTGATTCAAAGAAGAAGGGAGACTCTGCTATCTATCCCTGCAGACAGGGTGGGGGCAGCAACAGCAAGGGTGCATTTCCAGGGGTAGAAATGGCTACATTTGCAGTGAGGACCACACTGTGTTCCATGTCAGCATCCGGAGGAGCTGTGGCATTGGGCTCAGAGACGCTGGCTTTCATTTCTATCTGACTCTACACTAGTCTTGGGAATTCGGACTACTCAGTTATCTTCTAATGCTTTCTAGTCTACTTAATCAGAGCAAGCTTTGATTAACTCAGAACTCAGAGTCATAACTGACTCCAGCAGTAAGGCTACATAAGCCTTGAGTGCTAGGAGCTGCATTTCTTCTTAGCCAGACAGGACTTGGCTGTAATTGAAGTCATTGAAAAATGCAGCTAGAAATTGTGCAGCCAGAGAAGAGCTGCGGGGCTTCATCCCCTGATCAACTATGTCTCCAGTCCAAATGCCTCGATAATAAGAAAACGTCTCTTCAAATTTCTCTGGCTAAATTGGTTTTCTGAGAATGCATCTGAAACACAAGCTTTTATATAAAGCATATATATATATATATATATAAAAATTTTATATAAATATATAATTATAATCACTCTTCTTTTTAATTTTTTAAAGATTTGTTTATTTTTATTTTATGTGTGTGGGTGCTCTGCCTGTGGTGCCTGGAGGGACCAGAAGTGGACTTCAGATCCCCTAGAACTGCAGCTGTGGACAGTTGTGAGCTGCCTACAAGTACAGGTACTCTTCTATACAACCGCGTGGTATATTACATAACTAATGTGGTCTTAGCACGTTACCTAACTTTAGGAAACAGGAGTTGGACAAAGGGTTTCTGTCTCTTCTGTGACATTGCTGATGTTTTCTTCCCTCCCAGGAATAAGAAGCTTTTCACCAACCGAAGCTAACATTCGTAACCAACCATTTCTACAGTCCTACTGTGACAATTCCTTTTGGGATACGTTTTGCTAAACATAAATATTGCCTCACAGAGAAGGCACATCTTAAGACGTTACTATTTACTCCTAAGTTGACCAAATGGCACCTATTTTGAGCCTCACTGCTAAACGAGCATATCATAAATGAATCCATTTGTATACTATGTATGCCAGCTGTATGCCATGATGAAATTGGATATTCCATTTGAAAAATAATGACTTTTATAGCTGAAAATGCTATAGGATCTTAATTACTAGTCAGTGTCTTTGGTTGCTATTTAGGTTGATTGGATTTGTGTTTTTGATAGGACTTCCGATCTTTGAGCAACTGTTCATTGCTTAGATCTTTCGTGATTGGTTTATTAGTCAAATAGACTGTGGGAGCTTTTGCCCTCCACCTCCTTTATCCCAGATTCAGTGCAAAAAGCAAAGCTTAGAGGGCTATTTGCCCTTTCCGTAATGCTTAAATCAGCTCAAAGTCAGAGAGCTCATTCACCACAGCAAAGCCGAGACGGCATGTTCAAAGGCTCCAGCAGACCGGTAGAATCAAAAGAGCAGAGACACCAAGAAAGAGCTGTAATTAAAAGCCCTCTTCCCGGGTCGAAAGTGCGGCTCATTGATGCTTTGCTGCGCAGATGGTACTAATGAGCAGCCAAAGAGCCACGCTCGTTATCGCTGTTCCCTTCGTTATTCCTTTGGCACCAATAGCTCCTTGGACAGGAGACTCGGACTTCCCCACGCGACCAGCTTCCATAATTAACACCATACCTGGCTTCCACAAAAGGGCTCGGTAGGGTAAATAAAGGCAAAGCATAAAACTAGAGCAAAAGAAGCATCCCTTCCTTATGTGTAAAAAAAGATAACATACTTCAGCATTATTTATGATTATACAAACAGTGATAATTTCCAGTAATGTAGTAAATGGTTAACTAAATGACGACACCACCCCTAATTAAAGAAATATGCAACCTTGAAAATATCTTTCCAAAAACGTATTAGCATAAGAAAATGTTCCTGATATGGAAATTTTTAAAAAGCAGTCAATCATACATGCACTCAAACCTTAGTTATATAAGACATGTATAATTATAAAAATGTGCCTAGATAAAGGTTAATATGAAGTGCAATGAAATATTAACTTTGTCTCCAAGTAGCACGGGAAGGAGGATTTTCTTTCTTTTGGGTCCTGTAATGATCTCGTACCACTTTGATAATAAAATAAAAGCACATCAAGCTCGTGGTAGCAGTCACCTCTCCTATAAAGGGCAGTGGGACTGAAGAGTCCCTCACTTGTCCTCTCAAGAACACGTTCTTGGGCTGGAGAGATGGCTCTGTGGTTAGGAACACTGGCTGCTCTTCCGGAGGACCCAGGTTCAATTCCCAGGACCCATGTAGCTCCAGTTCCAGGAGATCTCACATCCTCTTCTGACCTCTTCAGGGTACCAGGCACACACATGGTACACAGACTACTTGCAGACAATGCCTATAACATATTTTAAAAAATTTAAAGACTATATTCTAAATTCCCGTATCTTATTGAAAATAAAAGTAATTTTTTAACAAGGAGTAGAATCATGGAATATAATCTTCTTCCTTTGCACTTGACATAGGACAAAGCCTTCATTCTAGCCTACCTAATATACCTCAAGCTATTTGTCGTGGTGTTAGAGTAGAAGCCCAGAGTTTGGTCCAAATCTATCTACCTATGTGACCTTGAGATAGTTAATTCACCTGCTGGGTTCCAAGAATCTTAGAACATGGATACTTCCCCGCTCATCAGCATGAAATAATTTATAAGAAAATGTTTGTGAGCTCTAAAATGTTCCTTCATGCAAAGTGTCATTGAGCAATAATAAATAGGCACTTTTCTAACAGAAAAGAAAATTCTAAGCTATGTAACTGTGTTCTGAATGGGGAATGTTAAAACTGAGAAGGTGGGATCATTTAAGGAAGTATAGGGTGAGGAACAACAACACTAATAAACTGAGGAGTAGTAAACAGCCCTCTCCAAAATGGAGGAGGTGTGGAAGCACGAATTCTCCATCCTCCCCTCCCTCCCTTCCTCATTGTCTCTGTAAGTGGATATTTCTCTCATGCCCACAAGTTCCCAAATAATCACCCAGAGGTTGATTATTAATTATAAATGCTCAGCCAATAGCTCAGGCTTGTTACTAGCTAACTCTTACTTTTTTTGGTTTTTCGAGACAGGGTTTCTTTGTGGCTTTGGAGTAACTCTTACATTTTAAGTTAACCCATATTCCTTATTTCTGCTCTGCCACATGGCGGTATCTTTATTAGCATGGCACATTAATTGCCTGCTCCCTCTGCATCTGACTGGCAATTCTCCCTCCCACCATCCTTAGTTTGGTTGCCCCACCTATTCTTCCTGCCTTGCTACTGGCCAAACAGTGTTTTATTAAACCAATTTGAATGACAAAGCTCTATAGTGAACAAGAGGATTGTTCCACAGCATCTCTCCTTCCCTGTGTATCCCCTCTTCTCTCTTACCCCTACCCTAGAAGAAGAAACCAATGTTCAAAGAAATACCCTCAGGAGAGTGTTCCAGAACATTTCCAATGTCTTAGAAGATGGAACCATCAAAGCCATATGAAGACGTCAGATCTTGGTGATCGTCACAGAAGTTCCACTGTGAGCAGGCAGCCTGCCACACCTCTGCTGGGCAGCTGGCTGTTCACTCCCTTGAGTAATGGCCAGACTGCAAACCAGACACATCGGCTTCTCTTCATATTGATTGCCATCTGTCCCCTGACCTCTGCTGCAGGGGATGGAGATGAAAAACTCGAGGCTCATGGAGATCTTGGTTAGCACAGTTTCCTGGCAGGATGACTTTACCCCCAGGTGTGCCCTGGTCTGATCATGAATTACACGCTGTTCTACCTGATCAACAATCAGCAGCCGCACTACTGAGGGAGAACTCATTGTCACTGGAACGGAGTGCTCACAGGAGTAGCTGGGCTGGCAGCTTCAGCTTCCAGTGCACTGTGGGAGAAGAATTAGATGCTGTCTTCTTGTCCCTGTCTCACTTTGGGGTCTCCCTTCTCTCCTCCCCCGCCAGACTCGCACAATGGTCCCTTAGCTTAACGGTTACTTCCCTCTTCCCCCAGCCCCACACTTCTCCTGCCTGGTGGAGTGTAGCACAAATAATGAACTATGACTACAGTGGAGACTTTGAGTCATACTTGCCACCAGCATCTCACCATGCCTAAAATCGGCATCACGCAAGCTGTCTTTCCCTCGAGACTTCAGAAACCACAAATGAAGCCATCAGTCACCCCAGTCAGACTGCACAGCCAACCTGTGCCTTTTCTGCTCTGCCCTGTCCTTCACTTCAGCTACGGTGCCGGTCAGTCACCAACAGACTTCAGCTCCAGGTTTCTGAGAAGTGCTCACAGCCTTGGCTCCTGGTTACAGCAGAAGCTGTAGTTTTGCCTCTCTCCCTTTTCCAGACCATGCAGCTTCCACAGCTGGTCCCCATCCATGAAGCTTCAGGGAGCCATTCTGACACCTTGGGTGGAAGGGCATTTCCTTCTCTTCCCGCAGATTCACCAAGCTACCTGTGCCATGTGTTCAACAGTCTTACTGCCTGATGCTATCTCTTCTCTTAATAAGTACGGGGGTCCTGGAGATTTTGAGGAGAGTGGAGTACAGCCCAGTGCTTCATTGATGGTAACTTACAAGACAAAGCTTCCTAAATGCCTCACCTTTTAAAGAGGGTTTATGATGGAGACTGAGGAGAGAGGATTCCCAGGGTGTTGGCCACTGACCAGGAACAGGGACTCCCAGTTGCTGAGGGATTCTCTCTGCCTTTGTGTTCTTGCTGAGTGAACAGCCCTCATACCTTCAAAGCTGTGTGGACAAGAAGGTCTATTAAACTGTTCCCACAACAAAGCCACTTGAAAATTAGCTCAACTAAATGGTCACTGGGGCCACTGTCAGCCTCAGCATCAAAAGTAGAGGAATGGGTGTCACTATTAAAGTCATAAACAATCTGCTCCTCTAAATAGTCAAAGGTGACATTAGTGGGGCCCTCAAATTCCCACTTTGCTATCTTCTTGATATCACCACCATTTGCCCACTTTTCGAGAAGGCAGGTCAGACCTCTGACCAACATATTGGGGGTGGGCACATTCAAATCCACTTGTCTTAGTTACTGTTCTATTGCTTTAAAAAGACGCTATTACCAAGCCAACCTGCAAAACAACGCATTTAACTGGGGGTGCGCTTACAGTTTTAGAAAGTTAGTCCATGATCATCATAGTGGGGAGCAGACAGTATGGTGCTGGAACATTAGCTGATAGTTTTAAAAACTGATTCACAGACAGCCAGCACAGAGAAAAAGAGACTGGGCTTGGCATGGACTTTTGAAACTTCAAAACCCAGTGACACCTCCTCCAACAAGGCTATAGTTTCTAATCCTTACCAAACAGTTCCACTAACTGGGGACCAAGCACTCAAACATAATAGGTCTATAGGAACCATTCTTATAAACCACCACATTCCACTCCCTGGCTCCCGAAGACTTGTAGCCATATCATAATATACAATGCATTCAGTGCAACTTCCAAAGTCCCCATAGTCTTTACATTCTCAACGCTGTTTCAAAGTCCAAAATCTCCTCTGCAACTCATAGCAGTCTCTTAAGCTGTAAACCCCCGTAAACATCAAAATTAAAAGCAGATTGCATACGTCCAAAACACAATGGCACAAAATATACATTACCATCTCAAAAGACAAGAAAAGGTGCGTACTGAGGAAATACTGTGATCAAAGCTAGAACGAAACCCAGCAGGACTAATTCCAAATTCTGCATCTCCAGATGTCAACGTGCTCTTCAGATCTCCTCCCAGCTTTATTAACTGCAACATACGTCTCTCTTTGGGATGGTTCTACACCTGTTAGCAGCTTTCCTTAGGAGCTATCCCAACACTCCAGCATCTCCAACTGCTTGCGGTCTCCAACACAATCCAGGCGTCACCTTCACAGCTTCACAGAGTGTCCTCTAGGGGCCTCTGTGCAAGGACTTCCTTGATACACTCCTGACCCCAGCTGTTTTATTTAACCATGAGGGAAGGAAGATTCCACAGCCCCTTTCTTTTATCCTTCTTGACTGTAAATCCAGAAGCAAGCGGCTGAAGCTGCCAAGTTCTGATGCCTGCTAGGGATGGAACCTGGCCCCCTCCTTAAATTATATTTGCATAAGCTTTCTTAGGCCTAGGACATCCCTCATGCATGCATGTATGTATGCCTTTGCTCATGTGCACACATACATATGCTAATAAAAAATTTAAATAACCACTTTGGAAAATTGTTTAACAATATGTACTATACCAAATATGTATTTACCTAATCTACAACTCCACAGCTATGAACATTCCTCTTTCCCAAAATACACATGGTAGAGTGGTCATGGTAGCTCTGTTTTTAAAAAGATTAATGATGGGCAGGGGGAGTGGCTCTGTGGGTGAAATGCTTGCCAGCATTCATGAAGCCCTGAGTCTGACCACCAAGCATGATTGTTTGTACCTGTAATTGTAGAACTTAGGAGATGGAGAGAGGATAAGAAGTTCTAAGTCATCCTTCACTTTTACTGAGTTTGAGGCCAATGTGGGATACTGAGATACCTGAGACCTTGTCTCATAAAAGACAGAAAGACAAAAGCTTAGTGACTGAATGAATGGAATAAATAATTTATGCTAATAGATGTTATATAGCAATTGTTAAGAACTGAGTTTCTGTTTCATTGGTATTAACCAACCTCACAGACCCAAATGTAAAAGATCCTCTCTCATAACTAGTACTAAAAAGTGCAGAAAGAAACTTGACATTGATCTCTGGCTTCCACGTGAACATGTCTACATACATGAACAAACATACGCTAACAAATACACATGCACACACATTTAAAAGCGTGTTTGCTACCATTTCTTCTTCTTCTTCTTCTTCTTCTTCTTCTTCTTCTTCTTCTTCTTCTTCTTCTTCTTCTTCTTCTTCTTCTTCCTCCT
>NW_026068018.1:446569-569069 GCF_014885135.2 Alexandromys fortis | reverse complement strand
CTAGTATGGTCAGGAAAAGATAGATGTATACAGTAAAGACAAATTCAGATTTAAAAAAAACTCTAAATGGTTTACATTATTTTTAAAAATATGTGTAGGCTTGGGAGAGAAAAGAGAAAGGATAGAGAAGGTCCTTAAAAAAGAAATAAAGTAATATTAAAAAGCCACGTAAAAATGGAAAACACACAAAGAATCTGGATATTGTATGTTATTGTGTTGTCTTTGAATTGCTTGACTGCTGAAGAAGAAGCAACAGCTACTAAAAGACATTTGATTATAAATGCTGCTGGATAAAACCAACCTTTATATTTAAGTCAAAAGACATGTTACTTTGGAAAAGAGGTTCTGCTTTTATTTCCACAGGAAATGGGAGCTGTAGATTTATTATTGTTTAAGAAAATTCAGGTTTGATTGAGAAAGACCCCCTGAAAAATCTCCGATAGGAGCCAATGGCCCAGATGATCCAACATCTCAGAGCAACTCTGTTGCAACTTCCTCTGAGTCCTACATCCAGAGCAGCTTCAAGATGACTGGTTGAGTTGATCCAACCTCACAGAATACTCCAGTCAGGATTTGCCCACAATCCTAAATTTTCTCAAGGTATCCCAAAGATTATCCATGTCCCCAATGAGCAGGAAGTAGCCTAGAAAACTATGCCCACATTCTCAGAAAATGGATTGTGGATGTTTGTCTTTGTTTAGAGGGTTGGTTACAAGTTAGTATGAAATGGCCAGGAAAAAAGCTAAACAAAGAAGATTAGAGTCAGGGCTCTTGTTGAAAAGAAAAAAAGGGGGGAGGCTATAGAACTGATAGGATATAAAGGTAGATTATTGAGTTTATTCTGAAAAGAAAAAGGAGGGATATAGAAATAGGATAAAAAGGCAGATTGTTGAATATATTTTTAAATTAAAAAAGCAACTACTTGTTTTAAATATTTTACATTGATACAAATCTTTATATATTGAAACAAATTTGAGATTTTTTTGTTAGAGCATACTGTACATACATTTCTAATCTTGTTCAAGGTATTGTACCTATGCAGCTCATTTAACAATGTAATGCAAATTTCTAGTCCTTAAAAGTTATTATTACTAACTAAATAGGATATAAAGAAATGCAAATTAGTAGTTAGTCATTACAACCAAACTTGTAGTCATATTAGGTATGTTTTCAAGGTCAGAGATATATTTTAGATATACAGGTTGTTTTCAAACACTTCAGAGATCTACAGAATATGGTATTTAAGATGTTTTAATAGTATGTTCTTTTCTTTTTTTATGACCATGAGACATGGCTGCTCCTGGCAGCCACAATCTACTTCAGAAAAGATGATGGGCATTTATAGGGAATTTACTTTCTTTGTAGCAAAAGTAAGCCACTGGGCAAGAAAATGCTCTTGCCTTGACTGCCGACAGTATGCTGTCCAAACTGGACAAGCAGGACACAAAAGGACTGACAAATTTTGCCAAGACAAGGTAGGATAGCTCTTCAGAATATCTTGCTTCACAGAAAAGTCTGTCAGATATTCTAGGCCTATAGGTTGAAGATGGATGCCCTAATGTTGCAGAAGAACTTTGGGAGACTGTCCAGGCACCTAGCTGTTTCTGTCATTTCTCATATCTTTTGGAAGTTGCTTGCACTTCCTGCTTACTTGGGTAATATCATTTCCTTCTTGGGTGTCTGATGGAATTGGATAGACTTTATAGTTAATAGTTTTCCTTATTATCAGATTCAAGAAATAAATTCACTAAAGAGGTATAAAGTGTATAAGTTTGAGAGACATTATAAGATAGTTTTTGGTAATGGAAGTTAGAATAAAAAGTAAATTAGGTACAATATTTTGGATTCCACAAGATAGGGTAGATATGGAGTATTTTCTCTGAATTGCCAATTGCTAAAAACTAGACATTGTTGATGTATTTATTGCCTGTATATATTGTATATAGTTATTGTACCTATTATATATAGTTTTTCTTATATTAGTTATAGCCTTTTTAATTTTAGACAGAAAATGGATAATATGATGATATTTTGTTTGTACTCTACAAATAAAGTTTGCCTAAAAGCAAAAGGAGGGGCTAACTATTGGTTAAACATAGAGGTCTGGAGGTCTGTACAGACAGACAAGAAGTGATCCAGGCAGAGAGAGGAAGTGATAAGGCAGGGTGTACAAAGAAGCTCAGTCTCTTTATGGGCTGAAAGCCATAGAGGACAATCTCTAGTGACTGGCTGCTCTGCTTCTCTGATCTTTCAGTTTTCATGCCCTAATATCTATCTCCAGGTTTTTATTATTAATACTAATTAGTACTCATGCAACAATGTGCAGCTTACTCTACACAAAACTCATGGTCTCTACCCTTCAGGTCCTAGGAGAGGCCTCTGGGCTGTAGCTCAATCACAATCCACAGCATTCATCACTTAGAAGAGTTCCCCAAAGTGCTTAGAGCACTAACTATCATGAAGTAGATAAGCCTCCTGACAGTAATTTTCTCAATCATCCAACATGCAAACTGTAATTCTCTTTGAATAAATCGTTTTGATTTTATTATTTCTTCCAGCTCAGTCTGACAATGTGGGTGGTAACAGCAAAAGGCAACAATACCATGTACACGGTTCTGCTTCCACCTGGGCAAGATGGCCCCCAGAATCCCTGGGGCAATGAAGAACCGCAGATGAGTGTGCTTCTTTTCTTACACCCCATTGGCATCGAGTTTTGGCGGTTTGAAGTCAACCTTTTGTTTTGGTGGTGGTGGGTTTTCGTTTGTTGTTCTGTTTTGATAATTTCATGACTAGCTGAGCTCTGAATTGTTCCAACTAACACTTCTTCAATTATTAATAAGCTTAGACACATACAAGAACTGAAGAACTTGGTGAATCACCTCACAGTAACCCCACATTGTTCAGCCTGCATGGATTTGAGCAACAGCTTACTGCCCTGACAAGGACTTTCTCTGTCTTCCTAGTCGAATGGTTCCACCATCAAGTACTCCAGAGACCGAATTTCCCCACTATGAGATTACATGTCCTTGTGGTCTGCCTTCTCATTACCTTGGACTATTCATCTATCTAGATCATAGAACCCCAAATTTTATACATAGATCTCCAGTGGACAACACTTCCAAAAATGATTTGTAGAACATTCTTGTGCCAATGTGTACCAATGAGAACATTACTATAAACCAAACTATTAAGGCGTGTTTCTTCCACCAGATGGTATTTAGGGTGCTTTTTTTTCTATTAATCTGTAGTTTTAGTTTTTCAGTCATGAACATGGAGTAGTTGTATAAACAAAAAGAATAGTTGGCACATTTAGGATGCCTCACAGAAGCTGAAGCTGTATGTGGTCTCTTCCAGCCTCAGGGCCACTCGAATGAAAGCTGTACCGTATCTGGCACCCATAGTTCAGCCACCAGAAGCAGCCCCACTACCTGCAGTGAGCTCACCTGATTAGGTATTCTGGTGACCAGGTCTGAGGGCCAAGACAGCAACTACTGCAGTCAGTGTGGCTGTGGGTTCTGCTGTGAGGGCACACATTGGTCATGTTGATCCCTGGGCATCTCTGTGGAAGTGGCAGTGTGGCACCATCAAAGACTGATAGGATATCCCTTACCTGGAGTCTCGGGGAGCTCAGACAGCATAGCACAGTCAGAGGAACCCTGCTTTTATGAGCTAAAGCACTTTGTGGAATGTGCCAAGAGCCTGGGTGACACTAAGTTCTGTCAGGATTTTGACAAGGTGCTGAAGACTTGCAAAGCGATTGATCCAATCAAGATGTTCAAGTTGAAGAAATGGCAAACGGGCTTTGGTGATCAAGTTACTTTAGCAAAAAAAAAAAAAAAAAAGTGCAATTGCAGATTGGGGAGATGACTCAGCTGGTAACAAGCAGAATTTGCTGTGAAGTATGAAGACCAGAGTTCAGATCCCTAGGACCCGTGTAAGAGGTGTGATCACACACCTCGATGACCACAGCACTGTGTGGGTGAGAGGGGAGATGGCAAGATGTCTCCTGACTGCCAGTCTGGCTCTGGATTCAGTGAAAGAAGGTAGAGAGTGATGAGGCAGGCCTGAAGGAGCTGGCCTCGTGCTCACACACACACACACACACACACACACACACGTGCGTACACCCCCACACACACAATGTGCTTGATAGTGAAAGTATAAAGCCGTAAATAAAAAGCCCTATTATTAATTGCTCTATTGCTTTATGATAACCATGAAAGAGGGTGTTTGACCTTCAGCAGGTACACTAAGGTGGGGGTTGAGCAGGTGTTCAGATGCTCTCTTTAAACCAGTGCAATGTTGTCAGTTGTGAGTTAACTAGAATAAAACCATTTTCTTCAGACTAAAAATAAAAATTAAAAACATCATGATGGCTCCCTTAATTAAGATATATACTTCCCTGCTCCCATATCCACCCTTCCTCCATCCCAACCATCCCATTCCCCCAAGCTCTCCCCTTTCTCCCCTTCTCATTTTTCTCTCCCCGCCTCCCCTTATCCCCATCCCATCTCCACCCCCAAGTTCCCAATTTTTGCCCAGCAATCTTATCTACTTCCAATATCCAGGAGGATAACTATATGTTTTTCTTTGGGTTCACCTTCTTATTTAGCTTCTCTAGGATCACGAATTATAGGCTCAATGTCCTTTATTTATGGCTAGAAACCACTTATGAGTGAGTACATACCATGTACATCTTTTGGGGTCTGGGTTACCTCACTCAGGATAATGTTTTCTATTTCCATCCATTTGCATGCAAAATTCAAGATGTCATTGTTTTTCACCGCTGAGTAGTACTCTAATGTGTATATATTCCACACTTTCTTTATCCATTCTTCCATTGAAGGGCATCTAGGTTGTTTCTAGGTTCTGGCTATTACAAATAATGCTGCTATGAACATAGTTAAACAGATGCTTTTGTAGTAAGATAGGGCATCTCTTGGGTATATTCCCAAGAGTGGTATTGCTGGATCCTGGGGAAGGTTGATTCTGAATTTCTTGAAGGAAGTCAGGACTGCGAGGGGTGCGCCTGCCCACTGAGACTTTGGGGCTGGTCTAATTGGAGCTCATCAAGGCCAGCTGGACTGGGACTGAAAAAGCATGGGATCAAACCGGACTCTCAATGTGGTGGACAATGGGGGCTGACTGAGAAGCCAAGGACAAAGGCACTGGGTTTTGATCCTACTGCATGTACTGGCTTTTTGGGAGCCTAGTCTGCTTGGATGCACACCTTCCTAGACCTGAATGAAGGGGGGAGGATCTTGGACTTCCCACAGGGCAGGGAACCCTGACTGCTCTTTGGACTGGAGAGGGAGGGAAAGGGAGATGGGAGGAGGAGGAGGGAAATGGGAGGTTGAGAGGAGGTGGAAATTTCTAATTAAAAAAAAAACATCATGATGGAAGTAATGGCAGAACACGAATAGAGAGGAGATTCTATTTCTAAACTATATCCCCTTTGTTCTTGATTTTTTTTAAAAAAAAAAAAAAGGAAAGACTTCCAGAATAGATTTTATTTGTGCAGAAAATATTGCAAACCTGGCAAAGTGAAGCAAACGCTGCAGACATGGAATTCCACAGGCTTGCCTCCACTGCTGTGGAGACATCTGCTCCTCCTACAGAAAGCAGGGAAGGAGGAATGTGTGCAGCAGGGCCACTTTGGAGGCCATGAATATCGAATTTTATGCAAATATTTTTTCTATTTGAGTCCTGAGAGGTTTGAACACCTAGTCCGTAGTCCATTACCAGGAACACCAGTGTGTGATCAAACACAAGCCGGGTGCTGCAGAATCCACAAGCCCTTTGACCTCGTCCGCTGTAGAACAGCCCTTCTGTGTTTGCACTTCCACGTGTAATTAAGCTGGAAGGAAGTTGTAACTGGAAAAAGATAATCTAAGAATGGTAAGTGGGTTGGTGTCCCAAAATTCTGGCAAATAACACACAAACAAATCCCAAGGCCAGAACTTCTCCCAAGCAGTCCACCGAGTGTGTGTCTGTGAGCCACCTAAGGTACAGACCCCTCCCCAGTGCCTTCATCCTCCCAGGATCTTACAAAGTTAGCCAGAATGCCATGGAAGGTAGTCCTTTCAATGAGCCCTTTTCTATTACGTCAGAAAGACCACTGCTTGCTAATTTACCCGTAGATGTAACTGTTACAGTGTCTCTATTTTAATGGTAATTACTGAAGTTTCTAAAACGATGATTCAATATAAAGTTTAAAAAGCACATTTAAAATATACTGGGTGTTATTTACAAAGCCACTCAGCCCTAGATGCAGTACAAATTGTACTTAAAGAAAACAGTACATACATATGCGCATGTGTATCAGTGAGAGGTACTTCTTAGAAAATTATTCATAAGAGTTATAAAGTTGGAAACCAGAGTATTGTGTTGTTAAACTTTAAATGAAACTTCATTAACAAAATTCCACCAAGATGACCTTTAAAATGACTGAGTTAAGTTTTCAAAATCTATTAAAATTGTAAAGTTTGTTTCACAGTAGCCCTGGAATGCGACTTGAGAACCATTTTGTTCCATGAGCACCAAGCCTCAGGGATAATCAGTATCTGGAAGGTTTTTGTCCGGTGCTGTACCATAAACAGAGAAGGCTCAACAGAGAAACCAGCCAGACAAGCCAGGGTCTCACTAATGAAGGCCCAAATCACCTAGAGTTTGAACAGATCCCAGGGAAAATCACCAGTTTACGGCTAAATGATCAACCTGGATCCACACCCGAGTGGCCGCTGCTCCTCCGAAAACTTCCCAGTCACCCGGTCAGACAGAGACTGGGGTCAGGTGAGCTAGTCCACCGCAGGTCTGGAGGACAGAGCTGCAATCAAACACAGTGCTGGGCTCCAGGATACAGAGGCACAAGGGTTCCTTCAGCCAGGGTAAAGGACCCAGCCAGGGACTGATTAATCATTAAATGACTTCGAACAAAAGGAAGAAAGGATCACAGCTCCTCTAAAGGTCACCAGCGTGAGGCCTCATCACAGCCGGCAGGGGCGGGGGCGTTGGCTCAGTGAAGAGCAGGTGCTAAGATGAGGAAAGAAGGGAAAACAGCCCACAGGAAGAGCAAGCCCTCCGAGGCTTAAAGGGTCAGCTTCAAGGGCCCTTGACGCCTCTCAAGGGAGGGAGTTGCCCTGAAGAACCAGTGCTGGGAAGAGCTGGGGGTGGGGCACGGAGGCTATTAAGGGAATGCTCTGCTCTGTTTGGTTCACCTGATCCTTGCCTGCCTGTCCTCCCAAAGGGGGCGAGCCTGTTCATCAGCATGCTCTCCACATTCTTCAAGCCTGTTGTTCATAAGCATGGCTTCTCTTTAAACAAAACTACAAAGAAGCTCTTTGTATGATCTATTTCCTTTAACCCTGGCTGCGTTTGCAAGCCGGCAAGAAATGTGGCTGGCGGGCACCCCTTCCTGAGTGGCTAGCTTGCTCCTTTCATGTTTCTATGAGTCCTTTCTGTTTACTGCTCGTCCACTTGAGAGTCAAGCCTTGCCAGTGGCTTCGCGACCAGAATCAGAAAGAGAAATCCACTTTTTTCTCTAGACTCAGCACAGGCGGTTCCTAACACAGCCACAGAAAGCTCGTAAAGCTACTCATCACCTCTAGTAAATACGCCTCCTGAAAACCACCCCAGTTTCCGGTCACTCTTAGAAGAAAATGCAAACTTCTCGTGCCCTTCAAAGCCCTAACTGGTCAGGTCCAACCCAGAGGCTCCCAGCCTCCTCTCCCTCCCTCCTTCCCTCCTTCTCCCACTTTCTCTCTGTCCTCTTTCTCTCCATCCAAGCAAAACCTCAAGAACTCTGTTATCCGGGATACCTTACAATGAAAGATCTAGACATATTTCTCTTAATTTACTTGTTTTGAAAAGTCTGTCTTGTTCCAAAAACATTGAACAGCATAATCTGTGTACACACCAGCTGTCTTAACAAGTCTAGACTGAGTCACTCCTCCGGTCCTGGTTTGTGGTCACTCCATCATATATAGGACCATCTTTTATTACCCATGCACCGATTTTTCTTAAGCCCTGATGACTACAAGAGGGGAGGGAATTGCCAAAGCCAAGACCTAGGAAGCAGACATAAACATCCCCACAAATACTGCTGCACAAAAGACCCGTCCCTGAGAAGCCATGGCCACAGCAGAGCACTGGGCACTGCTGAATTCATCTTCCCCTGTGTGAAGGGTTCTGGTCTGTAAGATGGGGAGCACTGGGGTACTGTTGAGCTCATCTTCCCCAGCGTGAAGGGTGCTGGTGTGTAAGATCGGTTTGCTTTGTTTTGAGTCGCAGCATTTACAGCCAACGGTCAGTCTCAGCTGGGTGCCTAAGCAAGCTTGCTGCCCATCTTAGAAACTGCCACATCCTTGTTCAAGGCTGCTAAGAGAACCCTTTGCTATTCCAGCATTCCAGGTGAGCATGTGGAAGACACAAACTCCAGGATTTCAGGTACCAGCCTTTCTCACGGATCTCAGCGATGCATCGTTGCACTGGAAGCCCATGATTGTTAAAGGAAATAAAACCAGCATGCCAAAGAGTATATCTGCAGTCTTCAGATTTACTGCAGAACTGTTTACAACATGGTGGGGTGTGGTGGGAGCTGCGGGTTTTATTCAGCCACCCAGCTCCCGCCACCGGCTAGCTTTACCCAAAATAACAACACACAAACTGTATTCTTTGAAACACTCCTTGGCCCATTATATCTAGCCTCTTCTTGGCTAACTCTTGCACCTGGACTAGCCCATTTCTAATAATGTGTGTAGCACCCCAAGGTGCGCTTACCAGGAAGATTCTAGCCTACGTCCATCCTGAGTCAGAGCTTCATCGCGTGTGCCCAGAAGAGGGGAGCATGGTCTCTGACTCACTTCCTCTTCCTCCCAGCATTCTGTTCTGTTTACGCCTCCCACCTGTGTTTTAACCTATGAGGGCCAAGCAGTTTCTTTATTATAATTAACCAATGACCTTCCTCCATCAATGGGGAACCTGATCAGACACCCACAAAGGAATGAAGAAAAATGATACATATGCACAAAGGAGTAATATACTGCCATAACAAAGGAAATCAGATTGTTTTCTGCAATGTTGAGAGAACTGGAAGATATCGTGTTAATTGCAATAGTCAGACACAGAAAGACAAAAGACAGATGTCCTGTCTCATGCGAAGGCAAAAAGAAAAGATGATATTAATGTTGTGTGTATGGAGTGTGATTGTCGACCAGAACCTAGTGATCTGGGCACTAGTGCCCACCTTTCTGGTAGCACCAGCAAGCATCACCATCTGCTTTGAGATTTGCAGAATGAAGCAGACCCTTCACTTGTCAGAAAGCAAGAGTAGGGAAGGTGACTCTCCACAGTCCCCAGACAAATGCTGTTTCTCTCGGGACTCAGAATGATGTTGTGGCTCTATGAGGAATGGGCCCATTTCCCAGAACCTCTTTTAAGTCTCTGGGTCATTTCTTCCAAACCTCCAGTATGTAGAAGTGTAGCCATATGTTCCTCAGCCATAATGATACATTCTGAGAAAGATGTGGTTAGCCAATTTTTTGGCCATTGTGCAAACATCATACAATGCACTCACAAGAATTTACTTAGTACAGCTTAGGTACAGATTCTATAGGATCTGAGCTATGCATTGTATACAATAATATATATGACAGTCGCTGACAGAAACATTGGTACACAGTATTCAACTGTATTGGTAAGATGACAATTGTTTAATGCTGGACCCCTCATCTCCACCTTACACTCGGTTCACCCACCACCTACTATGCTGCTAACAGCCATCCAAAGAAAACGAGGGCTCATTTTCCATTAACACTGAAATCAGAAGATTTCATCTTTCCCACAGACACTGCTCCACATCTGCATCTTTAACTCCTTTATGCCTTTTCCTGGGGGGGTCCTACCATCTCACCACCCTTAATGTGTTCTCTCATCTGGTCCCACAGCCATTCAGTTCCAAAGAAACACACAGAGGTTTACATTAATTATAAACTGGTTGGCCTATTAGCTCAGGCTTCTTATTAATAAACTCTTACACTAACCCATAATTCTTGTCTGTGTTAGCCACATGGCTTGGTACCTTTTATCAGCGAAGCATTCTCAACTTGCTGCCTCTGTGTCTGGGTGATAACTACAGAGCCTTTCCTCTTCCCAGAATTCCCCTATTCTGGTTGCCCCACCTTTACTTCCTGCCTACCTACTGGCCAATCAGCATTTTATTAGACCAATACAAGTGACAAATCTTTACAGGTTATGATACCATTGTCCCACAGTATTAATGCAGTATGATCATCTCTTGGAAATATCCTGTTTTACCTGTGGATTATTATGAAGATGATTTCCTCCTAAGATGTACTGTTAACTGAAACAATGATCTTACACAATAATAATGTTAGTTTAAGAAAGATTTTGATTGAAGATTTTTCATTAATATAGTAAAGAATTATGATAGAGGTTAGTTTAGTAGAAAAATTAACATAGATAAATGTAGACTAGAATGCTGCCCCTGTCTCTGATGAAGCAGAGGATAAAAAGTAAAACGACAAACTGTCACACAGCTAGAACACATGGGTTTCTATTGAGGAGGCATACTGTGGCTTAGGTTAAAAATTAAGAAAAACAATTGAATCCCAGTAGCCCAGCTAGTTTAAATTCTTTCAGTTTTAATGTTGGGAGATGAGTTCACAGGTTTCAGAATGCATCACAGCGGAAACAAAGCTTTGAAAATAACTTAAGATTAGACTAAGATGTTTTTGTCAAATAGCATTGAGGAAAAAAAAACTTAGAAAACAATCTAAAGTTCGTAAGGACACATAGTTGAGTGATAGATTCATTAAGGTTAGGGATCAAAAACAAAGCAGCCCAATTACTATTAGCTTACATTGCTAGGATGGGTTGGTGACCAAATGGGGTGATTAATTCCTGTGCCTGTTCTTACCCTCAACTTCCTGATATAAAAACTGTTTATGAATGGGTATGCACCCTAAAGATTTAAAGCAGAGCTGACTGGTTGTTTTTTATATATAAAAGTTTAGGTCTGTGATTCTTCTAAGATTCCTTATAAGATTACCTTTTGAAAAAAAAGAATAAAATGATTGGTCCTTTTTCTGTAACTGCAAAATACAGCCTGCCAACAAAAGAACTGGCTGAAAAAAAAATACATTGCTTGCTTAGATTCCGTTAACCTACAAGTCGTTTAGACATGAATGTGTACGAGTTCTTGTGACAACTTGTTTTCCACCTGTAATACGTAAAATGTTTAATCATGTAAGGAATATAGAAAACATGCTGTTCTTTCCCTTGTATTCATTCATTTGAAAAATAGAATGTAACTACATAGTACTTTTTATATTGGTTGAAAGAATTTGCTGGAGTATATAAGATGTAAGGGGTAAAATAAAGTTGGTTAGAAGGAAAACGTCAAGAATGAGAGAAGGAAAACACCAGGAAAGATAAGAAGAATAGAAAAGAAGTCAGAAGGGAATCACCAAGAGTGCGTGAGTCTTTCCCTCACTCCCTCGGATACAAAAGTCCTAATTCGCTGACTCTGTGGGATCCCCATCAAGCACTACTTTGCTGGAGGCTGGCCCTTACAGCAGCTGTAGCTCCATCGCTACCTTTGGTCTTTGTTGTTGTTGTTGTTGTTGTTCTGTTTCTGTTTTTGTTTTTTGAGACAAGGTTTCTCTCTAGCTTTGGAGCCTGTCCTGAAACTAGCTCTTGTAGATCAGACCAGCCTCAAACTCACAGAGATCTGCCTGCCTCCGTCTGCCTCCCAAGTGCTGGGATTAAAGGCATGCTCCACCACCATCCGGCTACCTTTGGTCTTTTTATGACAGTTTGTGTTCACCTTATATTTCCTCCCTTTTGGATCCATCTGACCAACTTGCCCCAGCAAGGTCCCCAGGCACCTAAAGAACTATCCCTGAGAAGTTCAGACATCAGAACATCAGCAAACAGTGTAACTTGTCCATTCTCTGTGCCTTGAAAGCTAGTCGCTGGTCCCTCCTCCCTGTTTCCTTCCCCATGTCTCTGTAGCTGATATCAGTATCTCCAGTCAGTAAGTTCTTTTTCCTCTGAAATCAGATTTCTCCTGGATCGTTCCCTTCTTCCTGTTTTGGCACCACCATTCTCCCTATTGCCCCACCCCCAGACGCTCAGCACACTGGCTTTATTTTCTCTGATTTTTCAACTCCTAGACTTCCCTCCTGCTGTTCCCAAGAAGCCGGCTTTCTCTAACACATTCTATAAATTCCGCTTCTCACCATTAAAATCCAAACCTTGTCTTGTTATGACTGTGTGGGTGTCAACATGCTTACCTGGCCCAGTACAGCAGCCGCTTGCCCTGAGAGCTGTCACAGGTGCTAAATCCACACCAAACCATGGAGACAGTAATACCTTTTACCAAATAGTATAAAATGTCTCAATAATTGTAACATTGTTGAATTACATGTCAATAGAGTATTTTAACTAAATTGAATTAGATGAAATTAAAGTGTTAGTTTTTCTTTTTAATGGTTGCTATTCAAATTTTTTAAGTTACACTTAGGCTAACGCTTAATTTCTTCTTATCAGTAGTGAGCATGAAGTAGTGTCTTGCTATGAGTCCAGGCTGGCCTCAATCTCCCAGTCCTCCTGCCTCTGCCTTCAGTGTGCTAGGATCACAGGCAAACCCCGCCGTATCTGGCCTTACATACTGTCTCTGCTGGGTGGCATTGCTTAGATCTTAAACTCAATGGGGTCAAAGGCATTTTGCTCATGACTAAATTCCCAGTGACATTAGCGCTGCACCTGACAGACACATGGTCACTGGATTACTGGACATATTTTGAAAGAATACATTTCTTTCTGGGTAACTGAATTTAAACCCAACGTCTTCCTTCTGGAAAAAGAGGAACGGAAGATAACAGCTGTAGCCAGAGGATTAAAAAGCTACCTCTGGGTCTGTGCGCTCTCTGTCTGCCCTGGGCACCAGAGCTTTTATTTTCATAGACGTACAGATTTGCTTGTGATTAAGGGTCTGAACTGTCCGGCTGGCCCAGTTTGCCGCTGGCTTTAAGACAGCAAACCCACCTGAGACGGCTCAACAACTACATCATCTTCCAAATTACAGACAGGCTACCGAAGGAGAAAATGACATAGGAGAGATGCCACATAGAGGAAAGGACCCAAGGGGTATTCCTTTGATGTCAGCCACACATGATCCCATAGGAAACATCTCACTTACTTATCTCAGTCCTTATTATCAGAAAATCTCCTTCACTTAACCCGAATTCACCATTTGAACTTGACCTAACACAGAGGTGGGGAAGGACAGAGTATTTTAAAATCTACTACTGTTCCTAAAGACTCCTTTCCTTCTACATTGGCTGGCCAGCCTGCTCACTCACATCCCCAAACACGCACACCCATCACAAGTTTCTGCATCTCATTACACCACCTTCCCCGTGGTTGGCGGTAATAGCACACCGCCTGAGGAAGGAAGTGGCCAAGCTGACCCTGAAGGCTAATCCAACCAGAGAAGGACTGGTTAGTCACAGACCAGAGCTCAGGGATTAGAGATGGATCGGGTGACACCTGGCAGAGAGCCTCCGGGAGCCAAGAGCCCACAAAGACAACCCAATGCCAAGACTCTTAACACAGACACCCATTTTGCCCATTTACGATGCCCTAAGTGTTCATTACTTGATAACAGCACAGCCTTCTCCAGTGAGGATGGGATGGAAAACATCCCTCTAGTAAAGTTCTCACAGTCGAGAGTCTGCAATTCTTTCTTTCCTAGTGTTTCAAGAGCCGCAAAGCTGAGAGCCAAGCAGATGGCATATTCTCAGAAGTGTTATCGTCAGCCTTAAGCTGTCTTAAGTGCATAGAAACAGTGCTGGACTGGAAACGAGAAGCCGAGATTGCCATCTCTTCCATCGGGTGTTAATTTCAGAGCCAGTAAGATGACATGTGTTAGACCTGCTGTTGTCCCAAGGGTTGCCATGGGACCCTGATCACGACAAATGATTTAAACACCATCAACCCTGTGATTCAAGGTCCTCCACTTTCCCAAGGCAAAGCTCCCTGTATTCAAGTGAGGCAGGACACCATAAAACCCAAAAGGATATTGTAGTCTCTGTGAGACAATAACTAACCCTCCATCTCTACCTACCTACCTAACAGAATAAAAACAGATGGTGAAGAACAAAGAACACAGCTAGATTTAAAAAGGGAAATATAGGGTGAGAGAGATGGCTCAGCAGTTATGAGCATGAACTGTTCTTGAAGAGGACCAGGTTCAGTTCACAGCACTCAAACCAGGCAGTTCATCTCTGCCTGTGACTCCAGTGTCACAGAATCTTACATCATCCTTCCGTTTTTAAAGGCCACTCACACACATGTGCACATCCACATAAAGAATAATAAACAAATAATTAGGAAAAAATGGGCCTGTAGAAAATATATTTGAACCAATGGTCCTGAGGCAGACTACCTTGAGTAATAAAACAGACGAGGGTGCTGGGGTCTATAACCACAGAATAAAATATGCAGCTGTGAGTCTACACTAACACTAATCGGTTGCCTTATTAAGCAACTAATTAACTAGCAGAAGAGGCATTTCCTTATAAAAAAAAAATCTTGATTAATGACAGTAGAAAAAAGCAGATAAATAGCAAAACACCACTGGAAAATAATGATAACAATTATATTAAGCAACACCCACATGTGTATGGTAAATTAATGGAAAAAATTAGAGGAAACTGTGTGATATTTGTGAGGCCTCAAAACAAATCCTCCAAGAATTTATATGTTGTAGGGAAGATAGCACCTTTGCAGTATAGAAATCCTGCACATACTTTGTGAACCAAGATACTATGATCAATATGACCAGTAATAAAAATGTATTGATATCATGGGCCCTGTATCATCCACTGGGAAGGACACTGGTATAACTTTTAATGTGTTTTTTACTCATTCTTGCTTGATTGTTTTTTTGTTTTAATTATTGTTTTGAGACAAGGTCTTACCATGCAGTGCAGACTGGCCTAGAACTCACTGTGGGAAGCAGACTGACCTTGAACTTAGTGAGATCCGCTTGCCTCTGCCTCCTGAGTGTTAAGATGAAAGGTGGGTGTTATTGCACCAAGCCTCTTTCTGATATGTTCTCACCAGAGCTACATAACCTTGTCTGACTCATTAGAAAACCGAGTGGTGGACAACTCAAGCTTAGGGACATTCTGCAGACTGAAGTGTGTTTTTCCAAAGCACCAATGTCATGAGAGACTAAGAATCTGTTGTACGTCACAAGGGACTAAGGAGAGGCTAAGACTAAAGAAGCGAATCATGGAGCAGTTGCTGAACAGTTGTGGGAAATAATGGAGTTCAAATAGAGCCAATGATTTTCTTAGAAATACCACACTGGTGTTAATTTTTTTAGTTTTGCAAGTTATATCATAGAATATAGCACGTGAGCAGTTGGAGAAATAGGGTAAAATACATGTAGGAAGTCTATATTATTACAATATTATGGAAATAAAAATCCATTGCAAATTTAAAAGGTTAAACAATGGAAATTAAAAGTCTAAGATCTCAGTATGGCATTCTGCAACATCAAAAGGTTGGTGCCCAGCCTGTACCTTGCAGACAACTGTACAAGGCCAAAGATCACTATGAATGTAATCCGCAAAACCCTGTAAGCTTCCTAAAGCGTTGTGAGGTTGTTTTGTTTTGTTTTTGTTTTTGTATTTTTTGTTTTTGGCTTTTAGGTTTTGGTTTTGGTTTTGGTTTTTCGAGACAGCTTTTCTCTATGTGGCTTTGCAGCCTCTCCTGGAACTTGCTCTGTAGACCAGGCTGGCCTCGAACTCACAGAGATCCACGTGTTTCTGGCTCCCAAGTCTTGGGATTATAGGTGTGTGCCACCATTGCCTGGTTGTGAGTTTTCTGTATGATTTTTTTTCTTTGTAACTCATTAGTGTGGTTCTTTGAGCATGAGTTTTGCAGATGAATACCATACTGCAGCATCAAAAGGTCAGATATGCTTGGGAAGAACACCAAATTGTACATTAATTTAAAAATTGATTAATTATTTTCTGTAAAACAATCTTTTTTCATTTTACATACCAATCCCAGTTCCTACTCCTTTCCCTCCTTCCACTCTACCCCCCTTCCACTCCTCAGAGAGGGTAACGTTTCCCCATGGGGAATCAACAAAGTCCAGCACATCACTTTGAGGCATGATCAAGGCCCTGTCCACTATGTCTAGACTGATCAAGTGATGTGGGAGTGATTTCTTATTAATAAAGAAACTGCCTAGGCCCCTTGATAGGCCAACCCATAGGTGGGTGGAGTAAACAGAAGAGAATGCTGGGAGAAAGAAGCTTAGTCGGGAGTCGCCATGATTCTCCCACTCCAGGCAGATGCAGGTTAAGATCTTTCCTGGTAAGCCAGCTCGTGGAGCTACACAGATTATTAGAAATGGGTTAGATTAACATGTAAGAGCTAGCCAATAAGAAACTGAAACTAGCCGGGCCAGCAGTGTTTAAAAGAATACAGTTTCCGTGTAATTATTTCGGGCATAAGCTAGCCATGTGGGCGGCCGGGTGCCGGGGACGCAGCCCCGCCGCTCATAATGCAATAATCAAGGTTTCCCTCCAAAGAAAATGGGCTCTAAAAAGCCAGTTCAAGCAGCACAGATAAATTCTGGTCCCACTGCCAGTGGCCCCACCGTCTGCCCCAGCCACACAACTGTCACCCACATTCAGAGGGCCTAGCTTGGTCTTATGCTGGTTCCCCTGCTGTCGGTCCAGACCAGTGAGCTCCCACTAGCTCAGGTAGGCTGTTTCAGTGGGTGTCCCCATCATGGTCTTAATCCCTTTGTTCATATTACCGTTTCTTCCTTTCTTCAACTGGACTTTGGGAGCTCAACCCAGTGCTTCACTGTGAATCTCTACATCTGCTTCCATCAGTTGCTGGATGAAGTTTCTATGATAACAATTAAGGTAGTCATCAGTATGATTACAGGGACAAGGCCAGTTCAGGCAATCTCTCCAGTGTTGCTTAGGGGCTTAGGTGGGGTCATCCTTTGAATTCCTGGGAATTTCCCTGGTGCCAGGTTTCTCGCTAGCCCCATAATGGTTCCCTTAGTGAAGATCTCTTTCCTCTCTCTGCCTCTCTGTCCTTCCCCCATCTCAACCATCCTGTTCCATTATGTTCTCCTCCCCTGTCCCTTTCTCCCCTCCTTCTCCCCTTATGTCCTCCCTCCCCCCACATCCCTACACTACAAATTTGTTCAGAAGATCTTGTTTATTTCCCCTTCCCTGGGGGATACATGTATGTTTCTCTTAGGGTTCCCCTTGCTACTTAGCTTCTCTGGGGCTGTGGACTATAGGCTGGTTATCCTTTGCCTTACAGCTAATATCCACTGATGTGTGAGTACATACTGTGTTTGTCTTTCTGGGTCTGGGTTACCTCACTCAGAATGGTTTATTTTTTTTATAGTTCCATCTATTTGCATGCAAATTTCAAGATGTCATTGTTTTTTACTACTGAGTAGTACTCCATTGGGTCAATGTACCACATTTTCTTTATTCATTCTTCAGTTCAGGGGCATCTAGGTTGTTTCCATGTTCTTGCTATTACAAATAATGCTGCTATAAATATAGTTGAGCAAATGTCCTTATAGTATGATTGAGCATCCTTTGGGTATATGCCTAAGAGTGGAATTGCTGGGTCTTGAGATAGGTTGATTCCCAATTTTCTGAGAAACCGCCATACTGATTTCCAAAGCAACTGTACAAGTTTGTGCACCCACCATCAATGGAGGAGTATCCCCCTCACTCCACATCCTCTCTAGCATAAGCTGTTATCGATGGTTTTGACCTTAGCCATTCTAACTGGTGTAAGATGGTGTCTCTGGGGCATTTTGGTTTGCATTTCCTCGATGACTAAGGATGTTGAGCATTTCCTTAAATGTCTTTTGGCTATTTGAGATTCTTCTATTGAGAATTTTTGTTTAAATCTGTATCTCATTTTTAATTGGATTACTTGGTAGTTTGATGTTTAGTTTCTTGAGTTCTTTATATACTTTGAAGATCAGTCCTCTGACTGATGTGGGGTTGGTGAAGACCTTTTCCCATTCAATTGCCTGCCATTTGTCTTATTGGCCGTGCCCTTTGTCTTTCATAAGCTTCTCTTCTTAAAGAAGTTTCAGGAGGTCCCATTTATTAATTGTGGATCTCAGTGTCTGTGCTGCTGGGGTTATATTTAGGAAGTGGTCTTCTGTGCCCATGCATTTGACTACTTCCAACTTTCTCTTCTATGAGGTTCAGTGTGGCTGGATTTATGCTGAGACCTTTGATCCATTTGGACTTGAATTTTGTGTATGGGGATAGATATGGATATATTTGTATTCTTCTACAAGCTGATATTCAGTTTTGACAGCACCATTTGTTGAAGATGCTTTCTTTTTTTCCATTTTATGTTCTTAGCTTCTTTGTCAAAAATCAGGTATTCATTAAGTGTGTAAGTTAATATCAGGATCTTCAATTTGATTACTTTGGTACACCAGTCTGTTCTTATGCCAGTACTGAGCTATTTTCATTACTGTAGCTCTGTAATAGAACTTGATGTCAGGGATAGTGATGCCTCCAGAAGTTCCTTTATTGTATAGGATTTTTTTTTGCTATCCCAGCTTTTTGCTTTTTCCAAAGTTAAGTATTGAAGTTGTGTATTGAAGAATGCTGAATTCTAAACTCAAACATAACAGAAAACATAAAAATGTAAATAACTATTATGTTCAACCAAATGAAATTTTAAAAATTTCAAATATGTAACTTAAAGAAAAGGAAAAAATTACAAAATACAAGACAGAAAAATATATCCAGCAAAAACATTCTGTTTACTGTCTTTATAGTGAGAAAGACAATATTTATATCAATTACTACAAGTTACTAATATATTTCAAAATTATTAAATAAGAGAAAAATGAAAGCTGATACTCTACAACATACACACATACATACACACATACACATACACACACACACACAAAGAGCCAAAGCTATGGACCAACTAGTCAGTTGTAAGTAATTAATTATAAGCTAGAATATTAAGGTGGTATCATCTTCATCTAATTTTTTAAATTGCAGTAATAATAATACCAAGTAATGAGGGGCATCCAGGAAAAATGGGGAATTCATAAGTGTGAGTGTGGAGACTGCCTGTTGGATCAAGCTTTTGATATGCATAGGCACCGATCTCCAAGGAAAGAGAAACAGAATGTATATTAGGTGCTGCTTCCTCCCCTGAGGACAAGTGGACAGACTCTCAGGCAAAGGAGATATGTGTCCTGTGATGTCACTGATTTAAAAGGGCTTATTACAGACAGGCTCAGATCTGTATTCAAGGTCCAAGTCACCATTATAGACCATTATGGGGCCTTTGATTTATTGAGATAGGTATAGGGAAAAAAAAGGCTCAAAATAACAACAAAATGCCTACGTTTGAACAACAAATCATAACCATGATCCTGATCCATCATGTCTTCCTCAGACATCTGGAATGCTAATGACCCATGACCTCTTACACTAATGAGGAACCTCAAGCGAAACAAATTACTGCACAACGATAATGAGATATCACGGGTCTGCCATATACACAGCCTCTACTCAGGGCCCAGAAGACAATCCCCTCCACTGCTCCAGATGCCCTGCCAGCCCCTCCCAGCAGCACACTGGGAGCTTGTCCCCTGCATTCCTGCAGCGGAGTTCAATACAGCCTCTCTTTGTCTGCTCTTGCTTTGGTGAATTCTTCCACCACCCACGTCACCGCCCTCCATGATGCCATTTGGTGCCATTTTGCACGGGGATAGGGAGACCGCTGGAAAGTTTTGAGTCAGAGAGATTTGAGCTGATTTGTATTCCAACGAAGTCACCCTGATCTCTGCATTGAAAGGACACAGATGACAGGCACTGGTTAACAACAGAGGTGTTGAGAAGCGGTTAGATTCTAGCCATACTCCAAAGCTAGAGTCAAAGGAATTTCCTGACAGGATGAACAAGGTCAAAACATGATGAAGATGAAGGGGGTCAGAGGGTGATAAAAGTCAGGAATAACAATTAAGTTTTTGGTCATCACAACTGGAAGGATGGATGTGAATGTAAACAAACAAACAAATAAATAAATAAGTGGAGGACATGGTTGTTCCTAAGGGACTGAGACTTTTAACACAGATATATGGGAGAACACAGGTAGAGGCCTCTGGGAGAGTCCAGAATGAACCAGACTTTGGGGAGGGGAAATGAGAGACAAAGAGAAGAGAGAGAGGACACAGGCTGGCCTAAGAGGCCAGGAGGCCAAGAGCACCAAGAGGTAAAAAGGGCGTGTCTCCAGAATGGCTGGGTTGTAGAAGGAAGAGCAGCTGGAGGAATGGCAGTGAAGCTCGGGGGCTGGGGAGGTTGAGAGTGGAGGATGGGGTAAGAAGTTCTGAGGACCCAGGACTGGATAAGAGGTAGAAACTCGGGGAGACACCAGAGTCCACGTTGCTATGTTAATCGGCACCTCAAAACAGGCATCTCAACCTTTTGTCCCCGGGTTGAATACTAGTTTGAGACCTAACAGGATAGAGATGCCATTTATTAGAAATTGAAAGACTTGCAGGAGGTTTGGGGGACAAGTGGGAAGAGATACCAAGTAGGAGGTCTGGAGTTAAGCAATTCCACCTACCCTGCTACCTGCAGGCTCACCAGCATCTGCCCACATTGGTTCCTGCAGTGACTGGTATCAGGGAAGAAGTTGCAGAATCAGTTTATACCGGCTCTTCCTGCTGTTCCTTTTAATCCTCCCAGCCTACCAAAGACTGCCTTCTCCTCGTTCTCAGATGAGGAAATCAGGACTTAGGAGCCAGGCACTTCACTTCAGGTCCCATTGCCAGGAAGTGGTAGAGGATGGTTTTGAGGCAACTCCCTCTGCCCCAGTGTTGATCTGAAGAAGATCTCAACTGGAGTTGACATGGAGATCATCTCAAGTGTTGCTCTCCCATGCTGGAGTCATGGGTAACCTGCCGACCCAGGCAGTTTTGTTGGCATAGACCTCATGACTTTGAGATCCTTATCAGTTTCACACCCAGGACTTCCACCAGATGCATCTGGAAACTGTAATGGCTTTTAGAATTGTTCATCTTTTTCCGCTGGAGGGGGTCACAGTGGGAAGAAACCATTCTCAACTCAAGAAAGGGACTAGCTGCTTCAGAATGTCTTTGGGCAACAAATAGCTCCCACCATCTACTCAGAGCCAATTTAAGATCCTATAAAATGAATGCTAAATTAAAACCCAACAATATTGTCACAACTACCTCAGTTAACTACACAAACATCTGCTAATCTTATCACAAAGCAGAGACAGAAAAAAAATGAAGTTGGTGCACACTTGAATAAAAGTCACCAAATTGCTGCCTTAACTCTTCCCCAGTCTCTCTTTTGCCCCCACCATCCCCCCAAATGACAATGTCACTGTTCTTCCCACCAAAAACTGGCTTTCAAGTCTAGGAAAGCATCAGAAAGTCCCTGCTGGGCTGCCAGCTGGAGAAGTGGCACAGGCCAGTGGACTCTCAAATGAGCTGTCTCTGTAACAAAAGGGCCCTTTCCCTTGGAATAACTTCAAGGGATCTCACACTGAGACCCCACTGCTCCTTCTGTATTCCAGTTTGATTAAACTGGGAATTGTTCTTTGCTCAGGGCAGTTGAAAACACCAGGTGGTGGATCCTAGAGCTAAAGGATTTTATGGATCCTTTGTCAGAGACAGGCACCCCCATCATATAACTTACACCCCTGTGAACTCCTGCCAGGAGCATCGCAGACAGCCTAATGGTCATACACAGAAAAAAAAAAAAGTCGATAAATCCAATTTCCCATTCTTTCATGGCTAAAGATTACTGTTGGTGATTAAACACAGCCTACCCACTGGTTAAAAGTGAAAAAAAAAATTTAAGGTGCTTATACTTTGTGTATACGTATGAAATTGTCAAAGAATAAATAAAAGTTATCCTACAAAACGAGCATTTATAATAACAGAAGTGAAAGTAAAGAGGGAGTGAGTATAATGAGTTATGTGTAGGATCTAACAGCAGTTCTTCGGAGATTCTGAAGTTCACATAAAAGCTAAAGACTAATCTTCCTGACCATAAACTAACCATAGCCCGGCTCTCCCATGATTGGTCCAACCTTATGTTCCCAGCCCCTCATGCACTGTGTCATTTGTGTAAGGTGTTTAATAATAAATGTAAATGATAGTGATTGCTTATTAAGAACGTCCTTGTAATTATGTCAGTCTCTGATTGCCACATGACTGCTTCCTGCATGGTGACTTAGGTCCACACCCCTTCACTGTGTCATAGCGCTATAGTCTAGGCCTCTTGGCTCACAGTCCCACGAGACTGAAATTGAGATGTCAGCCAGCCAGGCACTTATCTAGAGGTTCTGGGAAGAATTGGCTTCTAAGCTAATCCATGATGCTGGCCCAATTTAGTTCCTTGCTGCTATAGGGTTGAGATTTCTATTCCTTTGCTGGCAGTCTGGGTCTCTATTAGTCTCTTAGAACTCCCAGCATTCCCTCTCACTTGCTGGCACACATCTTCAAAGCTACCAGCAGACTTCAAGTCTTTCTCAGGCTGGGAATCTGATTTCCTCCTCGGTCAGCAGCAGAAGAATGTGCTCTGCCTTTAAAGGGGCTGCTGTGGTTAAACTGACTCCTCCCAGAAAATATTCCTGCCTTAAAAGCAACAGTGCCCTCCCGAACACAGGAGGGACAGCTCACCATGTTCTTAGGTTCTCCAGGGCAGAGCATCACAGGGAGCACATTAAAGAAATCTCTGCCTAGCCCAGTGGCAAAGATTGTTCAAGGGTTTTTACTTTCAATAATTTATCAGCATTTACAGCAATGATCCCACCAATAAGGTGGGGCCCATTATTGTCTCCACCTTTTAGCTCAAGCCCAGACTACGGTAAATCATTTGCCAAGATCTCCCAGCTCCTAATGGCTGGACCTAGATCTCCCCTTGGAAGGAGGGTCTCACAATCTCACCTTTCAGCGGCCGTTCTACGTGGCTTTTAAATCAGCGATTTCCGGAACTAACGCGTGAATAATTGATTTTGTGTGGGACCAGGAGACAACTGTGAGGGTGAATTAATTCCTTGATGTATATGGAAATTTTTGTGTGTAAGTTCTTCAGCAGATTATTCTGGAAAGGAAGTCTACCAAGTCTCAAAGACGGTCTTAAAACTGAGTACCCCACAACACAAGTTCCCCCTTTTCAAGCTTCTGGTGCTAATGAGCAGAAACACTAAAGCACAGAATAGTAAACATTTGAGGCCAGTGAGGGGATAATGAGACCCCTTTAGCTCTAAGTGAGCACTGTAGATCGTCCCTGCTGGAAATAGCTTCCTTAGGTGAGCCGGCTGCTCTCCAGGGCAAATACTGACAGTTGAGCAGGATAACATCAATATGCTAACAATATGTTCATTTGTATTCTAGAGTCAAAATTTGCATTCAGAACATTACAAGAAAGGAGAGCGAGCTCTAAAACTAAAATCTTTCCTCCCATCTGAAATGTTCCTGCTGCTCTCTCTGGGGCTTATTGTCCTTGTAGTGCACAGCAGCCCTGTGTACAAACAGCACCCAATTTAGTCAAGAAGTCTTGAGTTCCAGGGCTGACTTATTCCTTGGGTGACTTTGAGCAAGTCGATTACTTCCTGAATTTTATATATCCAACCTGTACAATAGAAAGAACAATGTCTACCTCACAGAGCTTTGAATAAAAAAATTGAGACTTTGAATAAAAAAAAAAACAGCAATAAGATACTGAATAGTTGAAGGGTGGTGTTCGCATGTGACTTTAATCCTAGCATTTGGGCACTTGGGAGGCAGAGGCAGGCAGATCTCTGTGAGTTCAAGACCAGACTGGTCTACAGAGCTAGTTCCAGGATGGGGTCCAAGGATACACAGAGGAATCCTGTCTCGAAAAACAAACAAAACAAAACAAAACAAAACAAAACAAAAAAGATACTCAATGGTTCATGTTCCCATTTACAGATCATAGCTATAATACAAATTCCCATGCTGTTATTGTACCACAGACACTTTACAATGAGGTTACATCCCCCAGTGAGTATTTAAGATGAACAGTGTTTTAGGTAAAAGAGATCAAGAAACCATGTCCAGGGAGACAGCTCAGATGATAAAAGCACTTATGTACAAAAGCCAGATACGGGTGGTAGAGAAAGAATTAGCTTGGGAGCCAGCTAGCCTGAAGCTTACTAGATAACAGCAGGAACAAGAGGGACCTTGTCTCCACAAGGTCTCAGGTGAGATTCAGTTCCCAAAAGTTGTCCCTTGACCTCCACACGCACACTGTAACATGTGTGCACTTGCACACACACATACACAAACAACAACAATAATAATAAAGAAGTTATGTGCCCCCTTCTAATTGCAGTGCAGTGGGAGAGGGCAACGGGGAGTACATACGATCAACATAAAACATATGCATGTGTGAAAAATGCCACAAAGAAATCTATTATATATATATAATTAGTCTATGCTAATAAAAAACCATTAAGAGAACTTTAAAGAAACTGTGTGTCATTCATTAGGCTTCTACTGAGCAAGCATTTTACTAAATGAAATACTGTTAATGAATAAAATGTAGTGCCAAGATCCTATTTTGAGAAAGAAATGGGGGTAAAGAAAAATCATTTGCATAGGTAGAATAGCTAAACGTCCAATTTGTATATTCCTGCTTTCAGTACAGTGGGTTAGACCAAACCAAATATGTTCAAGCACGGCATGTATAAATGCCAGGGTCAAGATGGCCAGACAATAGGAGAGAAGAGATGATTTGGGATAAATACTGAGACTTAGTTGCATCAGATAGAAAATGGTAAAATTTTCTTCTCAAATTACCATAAAGAGATGTCAGCATCAAGCTAAGAGTTATAGATTATTCTCAAAACATGTATGTACTATATATAATCTACAGCTAAGATAAGAACTAGTGTTTGCTATGAGCAGTCTCCCTTGTGACATGTTGATTTTGGCTTCTGGAGACCCTGAGAAGGAATTTAGCCAAGCCAGTTCAGACTTCTGAACTCCCCAAATGGGAGAAAGGGGATGGGTGTTGCTCTAAGGCAAGAGATTTGTGGTAATTCCTTACACAGCAGTTTGTCTCAACACCTTTCCAGAGATAACAGGAAGTGACCTGCAGAGGTTACCTCAGCACAAAAGTAGGACCTAGAATCCATCCTATTCTGGGAGGCAGAGCAAACAGCAATGGCTAGAAACCCAGAATATGGGAACATGCGGTTTAGAAGTAGGCAACATACTGTTCTCTCTCAGTCGTCCCCCAGCACAGGAGCTGCCTTTGAGCTAGGCTGATGAGACATGCAAAGCACTTCCTGAGAGCAAGCGTGTGGAAGGCTCGCACGCACTATGTGAAGCACAGGTGGTACTCAGCATGGTTAAACAAATTTTTGAGATCCTCATTACCCGCGCAAGTCTACATCTCTCTTTCGGTACCCTACTGCCTTCAATACCAGCGAGGAACTGGATGCCCAAATATCACTCACTAGAAGGGAAAAAAAATTATCTGTACATTTAAGCACCCAGAGAACGGCAGGAAAGGATGGCTGAAAACTCAACTTGACCATTTAGTAGCCTGGTAACCTTGGACATGCCCAGTAAGTTCTTCGTGCATGCTGCAACATCTCTGCTCCCAGTCATGTGTGACAGTGACAAACAGAGACTGAATACATCCTTGTCCAGAGAGCATTCATAGAGAGCAGGGATGGAGTCTGAAATAACCATGTCCTCTATAGTTTCCCGGCTGATTTCCTGCTCAAAGACACAAACCTACTCCTAATAGTCCCCCCCCCCATTACCCTCATTCATATTTCTAAAAACCATATCTGTTCTCTTTTTTCCTTGCCCAAATCCTCCAGTCCTTTGGCACCTCCCACAGAAATGTATCAAAACTTTTAGCATGGATTCCAATGTCCTCCCATGTTGAACACTTATCTATTCTGGGCCTAGGGACCAGTTGAAGACACATAGTGCTTGCTAAGAAATGTAGCTCTTGTTGGCTGAGCCAAAAGATGACTCACCTCTTGCTGCTAACCCCCCCCTTTACAAGCTATGAAAACCTGATGTGGGGGGACTATTACTTAGCATCATGTCAAGTAGAACTTAGCATGGAACCTGGAAGACCCATTCTGGGAATTAACAGTAATATTTAACGCAAAAAAAAAAAAAACTCATTGAAAACAATGCTGTAGTACTTAGGAGAAATATCACTGGGCACAAAGACTCACAGTGGGTAGTAGTTCTCAGTTATGGCTCCTTGAGAACTCAGAGAACGGTGACTGTACCCACAGAATGCTAAGACAAAACTTGCAGAAACTGCTTAGTGCAGTGGCAAAGCCTTTGGCACCCCCACTAACACACATCAAGCCCCTCAGCTTTGTAGCCTTGGCAACATGGAGCACCACAGCAGCGAGAAGGACCTTTTGATCTCCTTGAAGACTCTATCATGAACTTTTAACACAGATCTCAGAGATGACATTTGGCTCCTCCACATGGCATGGAATCATTTCACACCTGCTGGAGAAAACAGTGAGCCTGTAAAATATATATATATATTTTTTTTCAAAGAAAATTGGAGATTGACTCCAAAGCCACTCTGTATAGCACTCATCTACCTCAATTTTCTCCTGGGTATCACACACATAAACAAAAGTACAGGTTAAAGGAGAAAGAAGCAAAAAGTATTAGTTCACAAAATACTCCGTATTTGATGCCCCCAGATGCTGCTGTGTTTATGGTCTGGCTAGAGGCATGTCATGTTTTTGGACTATGAAACCAAAACATCCTCATAAAAACATTTCAGCTTTATTTAAATGGCTAGGGAATCGTGTGTGAGCACATTCTAGGTGCCCTGGCAAAGAAGACTGAAGGAACCTGAATTAACCTAGAGTCAGCAAAGTGACCTGTCGCGCATGCTCCTCTCGACCAGAGGCATTATATAGTCTCCGCAATGATGAAAGAGTTCCATAATGAGGAAGACAGGGGGAGAAAGGATGTCAGCAAGAGAGGAGAGAGAGCAAGCAACACGATGCCATTAATTTTCCAATAGACTCAAGCACAAGGAACAGTAGTAACACGGGGAGCCGGGCGGTGGTGGCGCTCTCCTTTAATCCCAGCACTCAGGAGGCAGAGGCAGGCAGATCTCTGTGAGTTCAAGGCCAGCCTGGTCTACAGGGCTAGTTCCAGGATGGCTAGGGCTTTTACACAGAGAAACCCTGTCTCGACAAGAAAAACAAAACAAAACAAAACAAAACAAAGAAACATAGGGAAGAGAATGGGAGAAATCACTTCCCGGTCTTTTTGGTTAAGACCCAGTGTAGGAGCATCAAGGGACCCCTTCTTTGTGAGAGTCTCAGAACTGAGATCTCAGGGCAGCAGCATTAGCCAGAAGTCAACGAATGGAAGTGCTTCCAGCGCATCAGGACCATGGGGTGGGGCTGTGATGGCGCACACCTTTAATCCCAATACTTGGGAGGCAGAGGTAGGCGAATCTCTGTGAGGTAAAGGCCAGCCTGGTCTCCAGAGTGAGTTTCAGGACAACCAAGGTTACACAGAGAAACCCTGCCTCCAAAATACATACATACATACACACATACATACATACATACATAAAAATAAGGTGTAGTAGGAGGCTGCTCATTCATTTCCGGCTTCCCAGACCATGCAATAATCACATAGAAACTATATTATTTGCAATACTGTTTGGCCAATCTCTTAAGTGTTTTTCTGGCTAACTCTTATATCTTAAATTAACCCATTTCCGGCTTACTCTTATATCTTAAATTAATCCATTTCCATTATTTTGAGTATCAACATGTGGCTGTGGCATACCAGCAAGGTTCTATAGCACATCTGTCTGTCACTGGTGGTTGCTACATGGTTTCTCTTGACTCCGCCTACTTTCTCCTCCTCTATCTGCTTGGAACTCCCACCTTACCCTATTCTGCCAAGCCACTGGCCAAAACAGCTTTATTCATTAACCAACAAAAGCAAAATATAGACAGAAGAACTTCCCATATCAACAAGAACCATGGGACTCATCTTAACCTTCTCCTTATGCTCCTTGCTAGGAGCTAACCTGCTATTTTGAATTGTATCAATTCCACTTGACTGGTAATTTGAAACACTGGCTAGCATCCAACTGTCATTAACTTGATTCTGCCAGTCAGTGCCAGTGTAATCCAGATGATACCCATGTTCCCAGAGCAAGGCCCATTACTATGAAAACAGTTGGTATTATTTACCAAGGCCTCCTAGTGACCCAGAAAAAAATAAAAATAAAAACTCTGAAATGATGCCACTTGTTTATTTGTGTGCGATCTTCAGCTCTGTGTATATGACCAGCAGGACCTGAGGAAGCCTCCATGTATCCCCTGTATGTATTACGCCTGAACTCATCCGAAACGCTTTAGGTTTGAGTAAAAATTCTTTGTTTGTGTCTGTCTAATACAGAACTAAAAGACCACGATGCTGGGGAAAAGGTCATTTTTTGCTTTGCCTTTAATCTTCTTGCTCAAAATTTGTTAAAGATTAGTTCGACATGAAAAGCAACCTCTTGTACCTTGTGTTCCCAGCCAGTTACTCCCTGTAACGGCTCAGCGAGGTGGAGGTGGCAGACGGAAAGAATTTGATCAAGATGGGGAAAAAAAAGCAAACCCTTCCTGTAACTTAATATAGAAAATCTGAAAGGGCTTTGCTGAAACTGTCATCAGCATCGTGAGCTCAGTAGGCAACACCGCCGTATAAATCCTCACGCCTGCTAAATCAGCCAAGGAATGAGTTCAAATGGCCAGGCCTATATTGCAGAGAAGAAAATTAAACCCATTTAAAATTGGGTTACTGTGGTTCACAAGATATATCCAGTTACTAAAACCTTTATGAGCTCTGCAGTTTGTTCTCAGATATCTGCTTTATGAACCAACCAGTGAATGAAGGAATAGAATTCAACTACAAGAATAAGCAATACACAGATATGCTCTGAGCATGAGACCAAATTTCTCACCCAAAACGCTGACAGGAGATGCCTGGTACAAAATGAGCTATCCTTTCAATGAAACTCTCGTAAGAGCAATGGCTAGAACCCCACACCATCCTTGTCTTCCTTCTCCCTTGCCTTCATGTTCTGACCCTCCAGCTGTCTCTCCGATGTTCAAGCCCCAGATTTCCCTAGTCTCTAGGCCCAGCATTTTCAAAGTTTCTAGAGAGCTAAAAACTTTTCATTCCATTTGTGCAAGCAAAACTCACACCTCAAGCCAGCCATGTCTCCCTGGCTCTCGAGGGCTTAGTCTGCACAACTTACTAAGCCTGTCCTGGAGCCGAGCTCTGTGCCTGAGGGAGAGCCCAAATCAATCAGAAAGGCAGGCTCAGTCCCTGACCCAGACTGTTCGGGGTGCAGTTTGGACAGCAGTATCATTAGAGACACGTTTGGGAGCTCCAGAACACACGGCTTTAGAGCTGAATCCGGCTGAGGAGAAAGGACATTTGACATTCCAAGGCAGCTAGTATTGTTGGACTGTTCAACGGTTCAAGAAGACACTGGCTGGAGGTGCCTCTGGGAACGCAGTTAAAGAGTGGCCAGCTTGGGACGGAACACATACCTGACTCCCCTTGAGAGCATTAAAAAACAAAACAAAAAACTGAAGTTGAACTTAGAAAAGTTTTCTCTGGGGGCAAAAACCACAGGACTTTGTGGAATTATTCAGTTCACTGGTTTACACAGTCATGAATGCATACAATTTAAACCCCAGTTTTCTCTGTGAGGTGCCCAGTGGCAAAAAAAAGCCCATTCCGTGGCTCACAGATGTCCTTTTATTAAGTGGAAAGTTCCACTCAAGTTAAAGAGGCCTTAACTGACCAGCCTTCAAGTACTGCTAAAGGGACGGCCCCAAGCCACCTCACCCCCCTGGTTAGTGGACTATCTAGCAGGGTCAGGCTGCTTCAGGCGATAACTGGTGGAGGCCTGAGGCATCTACGTATGTTGTCAGGCATGGCTTAGCAGGATTATTTACAAGTACACTTTGGCTCTGTTCCATTTACTGTTTAAGCTTATTTTTAAATGTTTTATTTATGTATACGTAGGGGTTGCTATGAGCGCGGGTAGCTGAGGAGGCCGGGGGACACTGGACCCCCCTGAAGCTGAAGTTGTGATCCATTCAGTGTGGAGGCTGGGAACAAACACAGGTCCTCTGTGAGAAGCGTGCGTTCTCAACCGCAGAGCCATCTTTCCAGCCCTATTCGCTATTCTTATGGCAGGGTTGTAATTTTTCTTTTTTATTGATTTGCCAGCGTTCTGGTAATGGAGACAAACGTGTAAAACCGGTAAGCCTGCTAAATTCTGACAGGGACTGAGAGACCTCGGGCACAAGGAAAAGCTCAGCTTAGGAAACTCAGAAGAGCATTATTAGCCCGGAATTGTGTTAAATTCAGTAAAAGAAAACCATAGCCCAACTCTCTACCTAGAAACAGCAGTGACGTCGTGTTGGGGCTTCTTAAGTGAGCAATTCTGCCACTGTACTATTACTACTGTCCAGTTACCACTCCCCACTCATTAGCAAACTTCTAAAGAGTTCCGGAGCCTGTGATTTTAAAAGCCGCTTGTAAGCTCATTTGGCTGGGGGCAAATAAGCCTCACACTGCCAGAAGGTGTGTTTTATCTAAGTCCAAGTGGAGGATGCCTATCTGATTTTATGGCTTTCTTTGACACCACGTCTCAAGTTCCAACTTGGTCTCCGAAAGAAGGAAGCACCAGCCAGAGGAAAGCTTCACTCATTAAAGGGGCTCTAATAAACCCTCGTGCGGCGCTAATGAGGTATTTTCCAACCCCATCTGGCAGCACTCAGCCATGTGGGTTTCTAGGGTTCATGACAAGCTCAGGTCCAAAGCTTACCCTCCAGCTCTATGGCACGCCTGCTCCACCACTGAGGACTGACACAGTACCTCCGCTTCCACGTGGGCCTCTCCAGGCCTCTAGCACAGAGATGCTACTCGGGTTCTGCTTTCCTCTTAATTTGCATACTTACTTTAAAGGCCCTGGACATTCGACTCCATAGCATCCAGTTCCTGGATGTCAGTTCCATCTTTAAGAAAAGCAAAACAAAAACAAATGTGTAGTAACCCATTTAAAGTTCACAAGAAAATCAGGAGGGCGCTACCCCGACAGCTCCCGCTGATTAAGTGGGGGATCTGAGCATTAGGTGTTTACAAGAGGTAAAATCAAGATCCAAACTTGGACCGTGTGTCTCTAACAGCCTGCCCTGCCGAAACTTCCTAGATTCTGTATTCAATCTGAAACAACAGTTTCTCTGCACCGCACATTATTAATTTGTAAAGATAATGTTTTCACGAGAAATAAACCCTACAGAAACGAAGCCTATACTCTCCTCATTTATATTATGATGTTCAAAAAAATAAAAAAATAAAAATAAAAACAGTTGGTGATCCAAACTTCACAAATAATGCTGAAAAATGTCTCTGCACCCCCAACGTCTCTACAAACCTTATTTTACAGGGACAGTCCCTTCTCTGAGATCATAAAGATGTAGTCCAGAGAATAAACCAAAAGGTTATTCTGGCTCAGAGTATAAACAACGCCGTGCTGATCTGTTCTGACAGGAAACAACAAAGATCGCTTTATAGGAAGCATCTCCCACTTCCTGCCCCAATCTGTGCCGACTTGTAGTGAGCTCCTGTGATTAGCCACTCGCTCTCATTTCATACTCGCGCAGACCCAATGCAAGCGAAAATTTCTAAACGTTTCCCTGTACTTTCTCTAACAAATGTGAAATGAACTCATGGGGTCAGATGTAGAGCCTCTACTTGTGGCATGTTCCCCACAGCTCACATAAGATGCAGGCAGCTTCGCTTAGTCATTCTTCAAGCGTTTATTGAATTCTCTTCATCCATTGAAGACCACAGTGAGCAGAACAGCATCTCTTTGCTGGAGGGGCTTAATCGTCAATGTGGGGCAATACGCAAGTGAGCGCTCAGAGATCAGCATAAATGCTTCCCAGAAAACCTGTGGGATCACACAGGTGAGAGAACACGAAGCAGAGGGAAAATCAATCGATTGGGTCATCAACGAAGGCCTCCCTAAGGTGACATTTAGCGGACACTTGAACACTGAGAAGCAAGCACACGCATTCCAGAAGAAGAAAGAGCCAATGCCAAGTCTTCGAACGGGATCAAGACCAAGCAAAGTCTGTTCTTAGAGAGTTCATCATGTGTGTGAGTGCCACGCCCTCAGAGGTTCCACATCCAACTCCCGTCAGCCTTAATGACCTCTGTAGACTATGTCTAGCTCTCCTACCGCGATGGTGACTGGTTCTCTGAGCCATTCCTTGCTTCGTTGTGAGCCCTGGCTATCTGGGAGAGCAGTAATCATCCGGGAATACCTATTGATAATTAACACCAACAGAACAAGTCAGCCAGCTATAAAATTTGCTGTCAGCTCGGCCAGAGATTCAGCACAGCTGCTGAGGAGCCCGGCCATTCTTCCCTGAGTAACGGCACCCTTCCCAGTCTCTTACCACTATAGCTGGGCGGTGGTGGAGCTCGCCTTTAACCCCAGCACTCGGGAGGCAGAGACAGGTGGATCTCTATGAGTTCGAGGCCAGCCTGGTCTACAGAGCGAGTTCCAGGAGAGGCTCCAAAGCTACACAGAGAAACCGTGCTTGGCAAAACAAACAAAACACAACAAAATAAAATACTTACCAGTACCTAAGTTCACTAGAAGAAACAACCGAAGTGTGTTGTCTCAGTTCTGAAGGCTAGAAGTTCAGGGCCAACCTCCGCCTCCGGCAGAGCTGACATGTCTTTGTGGGGCTCGCACATCTAAGCCTGCGCACCTGCCATTTCCCTGGATTGAAATCACTCTAGTAACTTCACTTGAGCCAACTTAATTATATAAAAACACTTACTTCAAGGCGGGTCAGAGAACTGCTTCAGACAAGAGCAACAGGAAGGGAAAATAGGAGCTATTTTGAGAAAACAAGTCCATAATAATCAGAAATGCTCTGGATGACAGAAATAGCAGACAAGGACATTAAAGTGGCTGTCAACACCCTATCCCTTGAGATCAAAAGTTAAACGGTAGGGTTAACGGTAAAGAGTAACCAGGGAGGTGCAAAGGGTGCAAGCGAAGCTTTTAGAGGTGCCTATCTCCAAATGTTTTTCTAACGTCAGAGAAGAAACACTGGAGAAATAAACAGAACACTGGCGAACTGTGAAGCAATCCCCTTGCCCTAACACCTGTGCAAATAGAGTCCCAAAAGCAAAGTGAGGGGTAGAAGCTTACTTGAAGAAACAATGGCTGAAAACGTCCAAACTTAAAAAAAAAAAAAACTAATCCTTTAGTGTCAGGAAGCTTCAGCCATCCAAAGACAGAAACCCAAATACAGCTGCACCCAGCATCACTACCTGAGTACCAAATCTGCCTAAAATCAGTGATAAGCAGAAGCCAGGAAGCCCACAGATAAAGCACAGAAGAACAAAGACAGAATGGCAGCTAACTTCCGGTCAACAAGGAACCCAAGAGACAATAGAGGGGCCCCTTTCAGGCACCAAAAGATAAAAGCATCTGTCAACCTAAATTACACACTCAGTAAGTATAGCTTTCAAAAACAAAGGTAAAAGGAGGGGAAAAAAAAGCTGAAATCATTCGTCAACAGTAAAACTGCCTGACGGGAATTGTTAAGGGCAATTCTTCAGGCGGACGTGAACGCCAAAGGAAATGCAGATCTGTCAAAGGAGGAAAGAACATAAACCTCGGTGATTATGTGAGTTCTGAGAAAGATCTTGCTACCCCTCCCACCCCACTGCACTCAGTCCCTTGCTCAATTACAGATGCCTGTGCTAGCTTCCACACTTGCTCTTTGCACAGTATGATATTCGCCCCACAGTCACGGAACACACATGTTCATCGACACCGCACTACATAGGAGACCCTGAGAAGACAGGGCACATAGCCCAGCACGGGTGAGCACGCTGCCAGGGCCACCGCTGTCTGGAGCGTCCGATACTTGTCTCCAGACCACACAGGCTGCGGTTTTAGTGTTTTAATCATCTTCATGATAGCCATTCTTTATAATAATCCAAATAACAAAGGCCTCACATTCGTAAGCTTAGCTCATAATGCACCCCAACAAAGCAGCTTCCCTGTGTTCTGTACCGGGGCTGTGACCAGGCTTCCTAAGGAGAGTAAGAAGAAAGGGGTCGAAGGAGCCATTAGGACAGAAATTCTATCCTGGGTTTTTTGTTTTGTTTTTATGTAATCTGTCCCTTTGGTGAGGGTTGTAAAGTGTTTGTCATATACAACACACAACAAAAAAGAGGCAAAGTGAATCAAGAACATAGGTGGGGAGCAGGTAGCTTGGGTTTTCTGGTTTTAAAAGAGGAAAGTGGAATATACTTCTGTGGATAGAATGCAAAGGCATCTTCGCCCCAATGGGGAGGCCTGAAATAACCTGCGTGGAGCTGGCAGGAAAGCGGGCTAGTGAACCAACTGTAGAAACTTCCCCGGCACACCCCCGCTCTGGTAAGTCACTCTCTTACCGACTGCTCCTCACCCTCAAGTACAGAGGCTGGGTCCCCAAGGTCACATGACCTTCTAGACAGCAAGGTTTTAGCTCCCTAAATTTATTGTCAGTTCCACCTGGGAAGAAATTATAACTTCTGTCATAATCACATTCCCCTTAAATAGAAAACAAAGAGATAAAGGGTTAAAAAAATTAGTGAGGGAGAGAACAGAGTCAGGGAGGAGGAGAGACTCGCAGAGCAGAAAGGAGGGCCTGCTGCAGGAGGATGCACTCCAGTGCAGGGTCCCCAGGTAACAGGCTGTCTGTGGACAGCTTGCCCTTGGTCACTCTGCTGAACTTCGTGCACCCCCTTTCCTGTAACAGACATCTGGTGGAGGAGTCAATGCAAGGACTCCTCTGTCCTGCTTGAGCTGAATCATCACAAAGAAATGACCCTTATGGCTCTCGTGGCTATATCGCTTACTGAAGACAAATTAAACGTAGGAAATAAGCGTGATCCTTTCCAGACAGCCTGTCATCGAAAGGGACCGGCCACAAAGGAACTGGTAATCTCCCTTTGTAACGCACTTTACTCTTTAATCCAACCCAGATGTTTCCCTGTGAGGATAGCTCTAAAACAAGGCTTATGTAACACTGGAAGAGTTTAAGACTGTGCAGTACCCAGGTTCCCTTGAACCATACACCGCCATGATGGAGGAAAAGATCATTCCAGCCACCCGAGTGTAATACTTTCTAGAAACAACCTTTCCCACCTGCTGGTATTCTAACCTTACCAGTTGTGAAGTTCTCATTGTGCCCAAGATTAGAGTGAGAGCCCTCGGGTGACTGGTTTTTGTTTTGGTTTGATTTTTGCTTTTTTCTTCTTTTCTTTGGTTTTTCAAGACAGGCATCTGTACTCACTTGCACACACCTCCACACAAACACAGACAAGTAGATATAATTGAAGAGAAATACTTGTAAAATTTCTACATAAATTAATAAAATTCTCATCTTTCAGTCTGAAATTTTTTATGTGTATGTGTTTTATTTTGTTTGTTTAATTTCTAAAAACCTACAAAAATAACCCCAAATTTCTGCTTTTGCTCATGTGATACAATAATGAGCTACAAAAGAGGGCCAACCAAACTTCTGGGCATGATGTATAATTTCATTGCATAGAATTAAGAAAAATTTTAAAAATGTACTTATGCTGATAAATTAAAAATGTCTGTAACCAATCAGGAGCCAGCTCTGGCTTTTTGGCAAGGTAATTTTACAAGTTCTAGCAACAATTCATTTGGAAAGTCCCTGCTCTGTGTCTACAACCAAGCTACATGCCGATGAAAGTGTGGGAAGGCTGAGGAGACACCTCGGTGGGTAAAAGGCTGACTCCTCTGGTGTGAGATTCAATTTCAGATCCCAGAACCGATGTAAAGCTGACAGCACCAGCTGCTTCTGCTCTCCAGTGCTCCCACAGCAGGATGGGAGGCAGACATGGACAATAACCAAAGGCTCAAGGGCTAGCTAGTGTGGCACGTGACGCCGTGAACACGTCTCTAAGAAGGTGGAAAGTGAGGACCAGAGACATAGGCTATCCTAACCAAACCAACACAGGTACCCCCACTTAACTTACACACAGGGTGGGAGGGGGTAAAGGGAGAGGCATCTTTAAAAGTTGACTACCATGCACCCATTCTGTTCAGTCTGAAATTTATTCCTGCCCATTTCTTGACTTTTCTTGAAACACGGCATCCACTAGCTATCTCCAGACTTTGGTAAACAGACATTAAGTTCACATGATGTGATGTCAGAAACACGGGGTAGAAGGTCAAGAGCTGTGGAATCTAATCCGGTGCTTCCTTTAGCTGTAAAGGGAACTTTGGTGAACCGTGTGACTGTCTCACCTTACTGCCGATGGGGGACGTCTGCCCTGCAATAAAAACAAGGGAAGGAAGAGGCATCTGTTAGATGCCGGAGTGTACACCTATGAATCACTTTACGAGATTATCATAATAGTGGGAGTCCCCTCTGTGTGCTGTGATTGCCATTGATGAATAAAGAAACTGCCTTGGCCTGTTGATAGGGCAGAACTTAGGTAGGTGGGGAAGATGGAACTGGATGCTGAGAGGAAGAGGGGCAGAGTCAAGAGACGCCATGGAGCCACCAGAGACAGACGCTGGGAATTTTACCCCGTAAGCCACAGCCTTGTGACAATACACAGATTAACAGAAATGGGTTAAACTAATATGTAAGAGTTAGCCAATAAGAAGCTAGAGCTAATGGGCCAAGCAGTGATTTAATTAATACAGTTTCTGTGTGGTTATTTCAGGGCTAAGATAGCCGGGCAGCTGAGATAAACAAACACCCCCCTTCCCCAACACCTTCGTCTCATTTCCACATAGACAAAGACACTGGCCTGGTAAACTAACTGGCTTTGAAACATTCTGAGCAAAGAACTCAACACTTAAGGAAGACCACTGAACTGTCATTGTGTTATCACTGTGCTGAGACACAGGCCTGTCCTAACCAGAAGGCTTACTGTCTAGGAGAGGCCAAAAGTCTAAACAAAGGCATCTGAGTTTGCGTCAAGGATGCTCCCCCTTTGCCTGCTGCTTTTCACAAGCCTGCACAGAGTATGTGACAGTATCTCACAGACCAAAAGGGAAAGGCATTTCTACCTTTTATTTATTTATTTATTTAAATTTTTTTTTTTTGGCCATTTACTCTTGTAAATGACTATTGACAGGGTTTCATGTAGCCCAAGCTAGCTTTAAGCTTGCTATGTGCTGAAGATGGCCTTGAACTCTGGTCTTCGGCCTCCACCTCCCAAGTACAGACACATCACCAACAATGCTAGGAAACAGAGTTTAAATAAATAACTCTTGTTTTCTGTCTCCAGGGAGCTTAAAGCCGCATTGAAAATACCAATGGATTTCACTCATCTGAAACACTCCCTCCCATGCAATGATGTGTTCTATTAAAGCAAAAGGCAAGCTGATATGACTAATTTTGTCTGCTCACCAGCTGTGTCGGGGAGGACAAGCACAGCCTGTGGTCCATGGTCACAGTGTTGTCCATGTCAGAGGCTGAGTTCCGAATGCTATGTAAGATAAACACAGTTTGTCCCGGGGTTTGTGGTAGGAAACACTGCGCCTGCCGCGTTCATATTCGAGCATTGGCTGCGTATCTTTCTGCAATCAGGGTTTTTACGGGTTGAGTAACACTCAAAATTTAATAATGGTCCTCCTTAACTGAAACAGCAATGTTATATTTTATTCATAAATCTTCCCTCCTCATGTTTGAAAGACTGGGAACGCACATGAAAGCAAGACTTCAAAAAAAAAAAAAAAAAAAAAAAAGGAACCTTCAAGAGAAAGTCAAACCAAAGATCTGGGCATCCTCACAATTACAAGGCAAATGCGTACTGAAAGGAGGCCTTTCTGTTTCTGCTCTTTCACTTTAATTATGAATATTTTTTTCAGTATACATTTTTAGACTTTTCTTAATAATCACATCATTTCTCCTTTCCTTTTCTTCTCTCCAAATCCTCCCACATCCCACTCCCTGCTCTCTTTCAAATCCATGGCCTCTTTTTTTCATTTATTGCTATTGCATGCATATATGTATGTGGTGTGTTTAATAATAATATCTTACAGATTATTCCTAAAGACAACCTGCTCAGTCCATATACTGTTGCTTGTATGACCGTTTGGTACTGGGTGGCCCATTAGTGTGCTCTTCCCTGGGGAAGACCATGTCTCCCCCTCTCGGCCTTCCTCAGTTGCCTGTAGTTCTTTGGGGGAGGAAGCCTTGTGGGGCTCTTTTTAATGTAATGGGGTTTATATGTCAGGGTTCTCTAGAGGGACAGAGAGAGAGAGAGAGAGAGAAAAGACATAATCAAATCATCTTATACTAAAATAATAACAGTTATCTCCCATGCAAGAGACTAAGACCCAGCACTCCGTCCTGAGACTGGGTGCCCAAACAATTGCATTAGTCCACAGTGGCCATCTCATAGGGGATAAACTGAAAGCCTGGGAGTGTCTTAGTCCTTGTGACTGGCCGTCTCAGCAGTCCCAATCTGGCGCTGAAAACCTGGAAGTTTCCTGGAGAGTCACTGGTTCTTAGTCACCCAAAGAAAGTCTGAAGACGCTGGTCCTGCTATCACCAAAAGGAATTCACAATAACAGCAATGGGGTAAATCAACTTGGTCAAGCAAGCAGAAAGTTAGCAATCTTTCTTCTGATGTGTCCTTGCTGCCAAAAGGTGTCCCCCCCCCCTCCCCTCCACCATGCTTTGGATGGATTTTCCTACATTAGGACAATTCTTTAGGTGAGGCTTCCTACTCAGGTTATTCTAATCTGCGGCAAGTTGATACTAAAACCAACCCATTATAAGGATATTTTCATAATGCCAAATTACTCCTTACAAGATGCATAGTATGAACAGAATTATGCCTCTTCCATGCCCTGCAAAACAAAACAAAAGCAAGCAAACAACACCAAAAACCTAACTCTTGGGTTGAATCCTTTGTTCCCAATCTGGTAACATGCAGAGATGGAGCTTCTGGGGATAATGGAGACAGCGCTAAGACAGAGCCCCAGAGATAGAGTTAAGGCTCTAGCAAGAGGAGCTATCAGAGAGCTTGGGTTCCTTCTTTCCACCGAGTGAGGACAAGGCAACAAATTATCTTCACAGAAGAGCCAAGCCCCCACCAAGCTGAACTCTCCGGGACCTGGCTGGGTTTTTGTCATAGATTCCCAGCCTAGAAATGGAAGTTCTGATGCTCAAACCACCCCAAGTGACAAAGACCAAACAAAACTGTGGGAAGCTGACAAGAAGTCATCGTCCCCAGCAAGAAGAGACTCTCCACACCACAATCCTCCTGACGTGCCTGGGGAGAACACTGAGCCACTTGTGCGAGCTCCTTCATCCCTCCCTCACAAACATACCCTCTAGCCTCGAGGAAGCATTTGGCAGTCCAGGTGGAGAGATAGTTTAGAAAATACCTGATAAATACTTTCCAAACCTATTGAGGCCATGAAAGACAAAACAAAGTGGCAAACTGGGACAACTAGGAAACCTCTGAGAAATATATCAGTTAATCTCATAGCATTAAGATCAATATCTGAATTTCGATCATTGTATTATATTTATGAAAGGTGACATTTAAGGAAAACTCGTGAGGAATAAGTAATAATTATCCTTGCCAGTTTGCAACTTTTAATAATTGGAAGATTGTCTCAAAATGGAAAAACGCTCTTAACTTTATCACACTTGTGTATGTGTGTATGTATGCACGTAATGTGGAAGGGAAGCCTAGGTGCCACCGCATGTGTGTAGATGTCAGAGGACAATTTTAGGAAGTTAGTTCTCGTGTTCTACCTTCCATCTGGATCAGGCATGGTGGCAGGTGCCTTTCCCACTAAGCTATCTCACGGGACCAAAAAAATCATTTTTAGTTAAAACTTCAAATGGCAGCATTACAAATGTTCTATTCTTTCACACTCGTCTTCTATTTCTTACCAGAAAATTGCAACCTAAGTTAAAAATTCTAGAACACCTATCTTCTCTTGGATTTAAATCACTAGCTGTAGTTGGTGTTTTTACTCTTTGGGGCTCTTTACTCTTTTAGGGGTCCCACCACCCAGTTCCCAAATAAACCACACACACAGAGACTTTTCCTTACTTATGAATGTCCAGCCTCAGCCTGTCCTGTTTCTAGCCAGCTTTTCTTAGATTATACCATCTATCTTTTGCCTCTGGGCTTCTTCTATCTTTCTCTATTTCTGTGTACATTTCTTCTTACTCTGTGGTTTGCTGCGTAGCTGGGTGGCTGACCCCCCCCCCCCCGACATCCTCCTCTTTTCCTTGCTCCTCTATCCTTTTTCCTCACATTCTCCTCCTGTTTATTCTCTCTGTCTGCCGGCACCATCTCTCCTTTCTCCTGCCTTGCTATTGGCCGCTCAGCTCTTTGTTAAACCAATCAGTTGTGTTAGGCGGGCAAAGCATCACAGCTTCACAGAATTAAAGAAATGCAGCACATGTTTGCAACATTAAAATAAATGCTTCACAGCATAAACAAATATCACACATCTTAAAATACTATTCCACAACAGCCAGCCTATACTTCAGCATACAAATCAACTGCTTAGAAGATCTACACCCTAAAAGACATGCAAAAGCTTAGAACAACTTGGTGGTTTAAAAGACCTCAGTCAACCCACGTGGTTTCCACTAATCAGAGGCCTCTGACTGTCGTAGAATAAGAATGACAAGAGTTCTAGCTCCTGGATACAACCCTGCCCTTTCTCCATTTGCTGCTTTAACCGACTTAAACAAATTCTCAAACAAGGAATCCTGATCCTCACACCCATGCTTAATTTTAAAAAAAATAATAATAATAAGGAGTTTTAAACTACACAGGCCCACCTGATCCTCTGCCAGTGTCTCCAGGAGTCACCCTCAGAGGTGCAAGTAGAGGCTCCCCCAGTTACACCGCCCCTCACCCAACCCCTGGCTCTAGTTACTGAAATCGTGTTCTCCTGGCACACTGCTGTTTGCTTCTCTACCTCATTCTCCTCTTCCCACCAGAAGCTCATCTCATCTTTTCTATAGTGAAGAAGGAGTGATGGATTAAAATTAACCTTCCAGGGGCTGAAGAGATGACTCATTGGTTGAGAGCATTGGCTGCTCTTGCAGAGAACCCAGGTTTGATTCCCAACACGCACGTGGTAGCTCACAACCATCTAAAACTCAGTTCTGGGGGACCCAGTGCTCTCCAAAGACACAGGCCTACATTCAGGAAAAATAACCATTCACATAAAAAAAACTGTGATCACAATAAAAGAAACCCCTGTAGTCATCACCTAAGCATCAACATCTGTGTTACTAACATCAACAACATCTGTGTAATATATGGAAGCGTGAACAGTGTGGGGAAGACAAGCTGCCACACTTCTCTTAAACTCCTTGAGAGAAACTGAAGTTATGAGTTTGAAGTTTTTACCAGCTCAAGTTAAATGCTGTGTGATATCCTCCATGGGAGACCCTAGGGGCAGCCACAAATCATGGTTATAGGGCCTGGTTGTTCTCTAGGAGATGCAAGGAGCTGTTTGAGAGATACCTCCATGGCTCTAGCTTCTTCTCTACACCCCAGACCAGCCAGGGGGGGTCATCCCTCACCTCTTGTCAGAGTTCAAACCTTTGCTCTAACATTTACCATTTGTATGAATTGTTTTACAAGGATGTAATCATGAGGGGGTGAATGAAAAAACACGAGTGTTATGAATTAACTTCATGGGACTACAGACCTCCTTTACTCGGCATCCTGCACTCTATTGATGTGATTAATGTTCATAATCAGCTAACATGTACGGGACATCATCCTCAATGACCTGGGTGGGTCCGAACAAGTAACCGAAAAGCCTTAAGAACCAAATTGAGTTATCTCAGAAGAAGAAATTCTACTTGTGCCCATGAATTGTGCTTCAATTCATGTCTATTTTTAGCTCAGCCCACCTAACAGCCTACCCTATGGACCCCCACAGCCATACACAGATTCTTGACAGTTGGCCTGTGATTGCACAGCTCCCCATGGGGACACAGACACAGACTGAAGGCTCAGAGTGGTTGGATGACAGTGAAGGGTGTCTATCATGGCAATGGTGTTACAGTTACTTAACATAGAGTTCTAGGATTTCCCTGTGCTGTCTCTGTCCCCATGTTCTGTCCCACTGCCCCCAGCCAGGACATTCCTTTTTATCAGATCACAGTGGTTCAAGTTTGATAAAAAAAAAAAGCCACTAAAAATACTCTATGTAGACAAAACAAAGCTACCTGATATGTTTCTGTAGTCTAATAACTAATACACTCCCTGTGAAAGCACTTTGACATTTGGGTTCTCTTTGCTTTGTTTTCTGGGGCCTGTGAGCACAATGTAGCCCACACTGGCCTTCAGATTTGTGACCCTCCAGCCTCTGCCACCCAGCTGCTAGAATTATAGGTTGCACCACCATGCCTTTCTAGAAATATATCTTTTAGGTGATTACTAGCCTAAGAAATCTCCCTTTTTTTGGATATTTAGTTAAAAACCATATTTAGGTTTTATTACTATTTTAATTGTATATATTTATTGGGTGCATTATGATATATCCAGTAGAGGTAGACAATGTGTGTTGACCGAATCAGGCTACCAAACACATTTTTAAAAATGTTTTTGGTTAGCTGAGTAAGAAGGTGAACCCAAAGAAAAACATATAGGCATCCTCCTGAATATTAACCTTCATCAGGCGATGAAAGGAGACAGAGACAGAGACCCACATTGGAACACCGGACTGAAATCTCAAGGTCCAAATCAGGAGCAGAAGGAGAGAGAGCACGAGCAAGGAACTCAGGACGGCGAGGGGTGCATCCACACACTGAGACAATGGGGATGTTCTATTGGGAACTCACCAAGGCCAGCTGGCCTGGGTCTGAAAAAGCCTGGGATAAAACCAGACTCGCTGAACATAGTGGACAATGAAGACTGATGAGAAGTCAAGAACAATGGCAATGGGTTTTTGATCCTACTGCACGTACTGGCTTTGTGGGAGCCTAGGCAGTTTGGATGCTCACCTTACTAGACCTGGATGGAGGTGGGTGGTCCTTGGACTTCCCACAGGGCAGGGAACCCTGATTGCTCTTTGGGCTGATGAGGGAGGGGGACTTGATGGGAGAGGGGGAGGGAAATGGGAGGCGGCGGCGGGGAAGAGACAGAAATCTTTAATAAATGAATAAAAAAATGTTTTTGGTTAACATGGAATATCGTGCATATTTATGAGGTGCATTTTAGGGTTTGTTCGTTGTTCTTTTAAGTCTACCAATCACCTTGTCCTTCAGTTTTGTCACCTTGTATTTCAATGCTTTTCCAAATGCATGAATTTTTACCACTTTTCCTTCTTCCACTGCATTTGTGTGAGACTGATTTTCCCCACACGTGTGTGGTGTGTCTGTGTACATGTGCACGTGTTTGTCTGTTGAAGTCAGAGGCATCAGATTTCTCTGACGTTGTCGTTAATGGTGGTTGTGAGACACCTGTCCTGGGTACCAGTAATCAAATTTGGGCCCTCTCAGAGAGTAGGAAGTGCTCTTAATTGCTAAGCCATCTCTCTAATCCCATGACAGAATTCTTAAAATTCAATAAAGATATCTGCTTGATTTTTAATTCTTTATGTTTACAGTTGTTTTGCCTCCATGTGTTCTGTGCACCGTATGCATGTCTGATGCCTGCAGACGCTGGAAGAAAGCATTGGGTCTACTGGAACTAGTGTTACAGAGGGTTGTGAGATGCCGTGTGGGTGCTGGGAATCAAACTCAGGTCCTCTGGAAGACCCCAGTAGCAGCCACCTCCCGGTTCCCTCTCTACTAAGAGCTATTTATATCTGTGACTGCTTTAAGTTTGCAGCAAAGGCCAACCAAATAAACAGCTAGGCCTAATGACATCATAGTTTCTGCTTCTCTCTATGATCCCATGAAAATCTGGATTATATTACAGAATATTTTTCACTTTTTCTTCCTTAGTTTCTGTCACTTCACAGCTGTTCCGTCCTTCAGACGTGTGTCTGTCTTCTTTGAACATCATGTCCCTAGCACCCCCTGTAAGTGGAAACATTGGGTCTCACCGGGTCCTATTCTCACAGAGTGACCTAAATGGGGAGATACACACTAGTCACTGCCACTGGAAAGGTGACAGCTGCCATCACAGTGCTCCAGCAATGTGCTTCGAGGATTCTGTGATGAGAAGGTCTCTTCTGGTTGGGATGAGTAAACTGGGAGAATCCTAAGCCAGATGTAGCCTCTGAGACAATCCTTAAAAAATGCCCAGAATTTAACAAGCTGGGTGGGACCGTTTCAGAAGATGGAATCCATTTGTGAGCCCTATAGATGACTCAGTCTAAATGAAGAAAATAAGAGCCAGACGAGCATTGCCTGAGGACACGCGGCTAGTGAATGGAAGAAGAGACTTCGAGAGAAGTCAGAAACCATGGCAGCTGACACAGCCTAGTTTGCCTATGGGTACTCTGTTCCTTCTAATTATACAATGGGCAAGATTTAAACTGCTAGAGCTTCTGGCAACAGCCATCAAGGCTAAGCTTGCTTTCAGTATATTCCTTAGTTCTGCGCTCTCAGAAGCCCAAGATGCAGCCGCTCATCCTCCCTCTGTCTCTAGCCTGGAATCCATGCTCCTCGTCAATCCCTCTCCACCTGTACCCTCCTTTATCTGGCTGTGCAGAACTTTCAGTCTGTCTTCACCTTTTTGAGGGATTCCTTCATCCTCTCTCCTCCACTGAAACTTGGGCCTCCCTGAAGCCAAGCTTCGCGCTCTCTCATTTTTGTACTTCTCCATTTACCCAAGGGCACTCACCTCTAAAACTGTGAACCCTGGGATGGTATTCCAAGGTTCATTCATAGCCCCCTGCACCCTCCACAGAACTCTGTACACAGAAGAAGAAGCCACAGACTCATCCAGAGTCATCCTTGAATCCCACTTTGAAGCTCTTGGAGACCCCAGCCCCTGCCCCTGGCCTCTACTTCCTGCCACAGAATCAATGGCCTTTTTCACAACCGTCTCTCATTGGCTCAGCTCTCCTAACTCTGTCTGTCAGCCCCTCGCTCACATGGTAAGTTTCATGTTATACTACCATGCACGTGAGCTGCTCTTCCACCTCACCCCCAGCCCAAAGCGACTGCCTACTCACGGACTGCCTCATGACAAACTCACAGAGAAGGATTGTGACACAAAGCCGTTTATTTTTCCAAACAGACAAAACAGAAAAGTTTGGTTTGACCATAATAGGTGCTTTATAGTTGTGCGTATAAATAGCACCCAAAGTCGCTGTTGCTTTTCTCGTTTTTAGTGTGTTATTATGTCATATTTCAAACAAACACTAGTTTCCATGGGACAGGAAAACAGACAAGGTCAAACAATGAAGAGAGGAGGAGTTTAGTGTCGGCGGGGTTCAGATTTGAAAGATCACATAGTCTTCCAAAGATGCCAGTGTTCACTGGCTGTGTCCTGGTTTTGATCTTGAACATGAAATTCAAACTTCTAAGAAGACAAAATTATATAACTCTAAACAAAACAATTAATAAATCCTTTCATGACTGATTTTTTTTTCAACACTCTGCTAGCTGCAGTAGTGTATTTCTTTCTCTGGCTGTTCCTAACTAAGTTTGCACTGGTGTGATGGCCTGTACCTTCGGTGACAGCTACTGGGAACAGGGGACTCAGAAAGGTGGGTCAGTTGAGCCCAAAGATGGCGGGATAGACTAGGCAACACAGCAAGAATCTTAAAAGTTGGATTCTAACTTCTCAGACAGGTCGAGAAAGGAATGATAGCAACTGAAGTATTGTAGGAAGAAAAACCCTGGCTGGTGTTCTCAAGGAAACCTCACTGGTAACTAGCACACCTGGTGGAAACAATGTTCTTCTTTTGGGGTTACAAATTCGTTTTTATGACCTTCAGTAGGACCCAGACATTGCCTCATTACTGTCTCATGCAAGAAGTATGCAATGCAAGGAATTCTAGTGAAACCTGTTTTCCCCCCCATTAGGGTGGAATGTGTGTTAAAAACCGGAATGATATAATTAAATACTGGAGTGATATAATTAAATGATTATATCACACCAAAGCCTGTGGCTAGTAGATGTTGGTTCATGTTCATTAGAAGTTCTGAGACTCCCTGAGACAGAAGTACTGGGCAGTCTGAAGGAGTCTCACTCGCCATCGTGACGCTAGTTATACACAAGAGACTTAAGCAGTGTGGTCCAACTTCGGAAGCCTTAAAAGATCAGAGGAGGTAGACATTTGTTATTTGATACTATACTCACTAGTTACTTCATTTTTGCATTAAGATATACTCTTGAGCCAATGAACTGTTTAGTTAGTCACTGGACTGTAATAAAGGTAGGAATTATTCTGGTGGTAGACTTGTATTTCTATCTCAATTCCACACCATGTCAATTATTGGGTATTAGGAAATCTGGTTATTCTCCTGAGAATCAGGGCACTAATGTGTAGCAAAGCTGTAGTTCGACTTAATGATGTGTGGACGTGCACAGTCCCGGGCTTCCTTCTTCACTGTTGCTGGGGTTTGTTTGGCTGGTTGGTATGGTTTGGCTTGGCTTTGGTTTAGGCTGTTTTGAGACATGGAGCTGGAACTTGTGATTTTCCAGTCTCACCACCTGAGTGCTAGGCTGGCAGGTGTGTTCACCAAGCCCACCCAGCTCGTGGCCTGGCTTTTAAGAAATGTTATTCCTCTTTCTCTGAACAACTTTCTGTTGACAGTCACTGGTAGATTCTATACGCAATGGATAGCAAACTCACTTAGGCTAGTGGTTCTCAGCCCATGAGTTGAGGCCCCCTTGGGAAGCAGAACATCCCTTACACAGGGATCACATATCAGATGTCCTGCATAACAGATATTCACATTATGATTCATAACAGTAGCAAAAGTACAATTACAAAAATAATTTTATGGTCATGGGTCACCAAAACACGAGGAACTGTATTAAAGGGTCCCAGCATTAGAAAGGTTGAGAACCATTGGCTTAGGTGCTCATTAAAGTATTTTATATCCTTAAATATTTCATTTTTAGAGATAAAAAGATTTTCAAGACTCAGGAGCTCAGTGATAAGGTAGTCTTCATGTAATGACCCATTTCGTGGCTAGAATTCACATCCTATAAAAGTTTTAAGATAAAACAACAACAAAGCCAGGCATGGGGGGTGTAAACCTTTTATCCCCGCACTCAGAGGGAGATCTCTGGTGAGTTCAAGGCCAGCCTGGTCTACAGAGTGAGTTCAGGACAGTCAAAGATACACAAACTCTGTCTCAAAAAAAAAAAAAAAAAAAAAAACAACATTTAAAAAAAAAGCAACAAAACCCTAAACACCAAAGAGCTATATCTGTGGGCCCAACCACATTTTAATATTAGATTGGAGTCACATGGTACGAAGACTAGACCCCAGTGGAAAGGAAGGACGTGGTCACCTCAACTGGAACCACACAACGGTGATGAGATCACACCAGAAAAGACATGCTATTAGAGCAACCACTCACCCGATGACAAAACTCCCCAGGCTTTATTGGTAAGGGCAGGCTGAAACCAGTACAAACAATTTTGTTTCTAACCCTGTGCTTTGCCCGAAGTCATCTCCAACAGGGCTTCCTGAACTGGGAGGATGGGAAAGGGTTAGGGTAGAAAGCAAGATGCCTGCTCGGGTAACGCACAAAAATCTATTTTAGACGATTTACAAATAAAATTACTCAACGCTACTAGGAGACAGGCTAGGCCAGAATGTTTATCATTTTGTAGCAGACTAAGTTATAGTCATACGACAAAACTGTGTGCAGCCATCAAAAGGATATTTTGAAAAGCAGGGCGTGATGAGGCATGCCAATCAATATTCCTACTGGGGCAAGTGGATTGAGAATGTGAAGCCAACTGGGCTACATAGTGAGATTCTGTCTTGAAAAATTAAAAAAAAAAAAGATCTTTGGAACATTTAATAATACAGAAATATGTAGATTGTTGGATGAAAACAAGTCGTAAGTGGTATGTAAGCCGGTAGCGTAGTTCTGAAGAAGGGCCGGGGAAAGCAAAGGAAAGGAAAGGGAGGCGGAAGGAAAAGAAAAGACGTGGGCACATGTATATTCTATTAGTAGCAGTTTACTCTGAAAAATAGAAATTTGGCTAATTTTTATATTTTACTTTGCTTTTAAAAATGATCAGTGTTTTGGGGCTGGAGAGATGGCTCAGAGGTTAAGAGAACTGATTGCTGTTCCAGAGGTCCTGAGTTCAATTCCCAGCAACCACATGCTGACATACAACCATCTATAATGAGATCTGGTACCCAGAACACTATATACATAATAAATTAAAAAAAAAAGATCTGTGTTTCTTACAATGTATATGAATAGCCAATAATTTTGAAGCTACTTCTATTTTATATAGTGTGTGTGTTTGTGTATATGTGTGTGCTAGTGTGTGTGTTTGTGTATATGTGTGTGTACCACAGTGCACGTAGGAGTCGCAGGGCAACTCTGGCAGACCGAGCTCGGGTCGTGAGGCTTGGTGGCAAGCCCCTGTACTTGCTAAGCCTTCTTGATAGCCACTGAAGCTATATTTTTAAAAAAAAAAAAATTTCCAAATATCTATATCAACTAAAAATAATAACTGGAGTTAGAAACTAAGAAGTTATAAAAGGTAAACTAGTCCGTATCAATGTTTAAAGTAAGTTTTAAATATAAAAAAATATAAATATAAAAAAAAATCTTTTGCTTAAAATAGACAGAATATGCCAATAGTTCTGTGACAGTAAAAATAACAGGTAGCCAATACAGCCATGTAACACCCTCGCTGCTGTTACAGAATCCCCAGCTTGGTGACAGAAAGGCTGCCCAATCACGTGTTAGCCATTTCTACAAAACCCGTGAATCTTCACACACCATCGCCATGGGTAAGATGGCAAAAGGAGCCTGAATGGATTGCATATCTACTCAGCAGCCCAAGGCCAGCCCCTGTGCCAGTACTGAAGGGCTACCTAGGCAATGCAACAGAATTCCCTGCCTTTCAGTCTTTTCTAAATAAATATTAATAAATAAATAAATACAGAGAGAGAAAGAGAGAGAGAGAGAGAGAGAGAGAGAGAGAGAGAGAGAGAGAGGGAGAGAGAACTTTAAATTTATAGATGGCACCAGCCTAGGCAATAATAGAAAAAAACAAACAAACAAAACCCAAAAGTATCAAGAGCCCAGAGTATCGAAAACAAGTTAGAATTCAGAATCCGAACCAGCGCAGGAGAGGGGTGAGGAGTCCAATTCTTTCCCTGGGTAACACCAGGTAAGGGGTTGCAAATGCCCTTAGAGTCTTAAGAAGAACTACAGGGGCTCTGTGGGCCCCAGGAAAATAAACATACAAGCAATGGTTTTTCCTTTTCTTCGGCTGCTTATCAATGACAGTGCGTTTCCTTTGTGTTCAAGGAAAGAGTGCTGAAGTGGTTCCGTGGGTCTGGAGTTGCGGTCACATGACTAAGGAACACAGGCAGTATTCACTCCTGCTCTTCCCGCCAAAGACAGGCTAGGCTGCTTTCTTAAGGTCAAGAAACTAGTGAGTGACCAGGTGGGACTCTAACCCAGGCAGCCTGTTTGTGGTGTGGGCACCCCGAGAGACATACTATTACACACGACCTGCATTTGACCCTTCAGAATCCACACAAAGGTGAAAGGAAAGAATTGACCCCACCAAAGCTGTCCTCTGACCTCCACATTTGCTGTGACACACGATGCACACACACCATGAGTGCATGCAACACAATAATAGTTGATAATAATAATAATTGATAGTAGTAATAATTGATCATAACAATAATAGGGTTTTTTCTAAGAAAAGAAACTCCTGGTTTTGATTGCACTTGTGCCGTTTACTGCAGCCCCACAGAGAGGTTTAAGGGGCCCCAGGGTCAGGGGAAGGCTGAATTCAGCCACTTCAGTCTAACAAACAAGACAGAGGAGTTCACCCCTTCTCTGGCAGGAAAAGGTACAGCTGGAGCCATGTCAGACCACATGGGGAAAGTTCCAAACGTGGGCACCCTCCAGGAACACTTGAACCAATACCAGGACAACTCCAAACTAATGTCTGGGGATCTGTAGTCGAAAGTTTGGCCATGTCTCCCAGCAGGAACAGTGTGAAGGGCCATCCCATACAGGCTCAAGGCATCAGCTTCACAGAGATAAACCCCGTGCTCTGAACTGAGACCAGCCTGAGCTGGCGAGCACAAACCTCGGTAGACTAGCTAGACAGCTGGTAGCAAAACACCACTAAACAGGGCATGTTTGCAGGCCTTAGGGCAAACCCGCCACACGTCCGAAAGTAGCCCAGGATTGGAGTTTACCAGGGAATGAGTAACTCAGAAAGAGGTTTGCAAACTGTGGGTCTAGACCAGATGGAAAAACAAGCTACTGGCTTCCATGAAGCCAGCACATGGTGCCAGCAAAAGCCGCCTCCTCCTCCAGGACCACATTTGGGGAAAGAATGGGAATTATAGTAATTGGAATCACACATATTTTCTGAGGCAAAGAAAGTTCCCACCATGAAACAAAAAGAGGTTCGTTTACATGGTTCTGGTTCTGGTTCTGGTTCATTGAGACACTTCTGGCTCCCACACCCAGTGCTGTGTTGGGCGGGATGGGGGAGGGGTGATTCAAGCAGAAAACAGTCACCACAGCCAGGAGAACAGTCTTCTGAATGAAATTAGCTGTTGTTTTCCTGCCCGCCCTCTTTGGCCTTGAGTGATATTTACACAGGAAATATGGAAAAGGTAAGGCTATGATTAAGTTTGTCTGTGCGGTGAGGTGGGCGATAAAGCAGACACATAACAAGGAAGCTGATAAAAATCTAAAGGGATTTCTACAATAAAGACTTAAGTAATGAAGAACGTTTATGGATACGATTGATGAGGCTTGCAGAATGGTTCAGCACATAAGGGCACTTGCCACCAAGCCTCATGGCCTACGTGGAACCCCTGGGGCCTACCCGATGGAAAGCAAGAACCGAATCTTGCAAGTTGTCCCCTAACCTCCACCAATGTGCCACGGCACAAACATGTGCACAAGCAGGTGTGTGCAAACATACACACTAAGTAAATAAAAAACAGAAATCCTTAATAATTTAGACCTCAGAATTTCCATTCTGTTTATTTCCCCATAAATCTCCCTGAAGCTCTAACATTGTAGATGCAAGAATTATCATGTAGATATAAGATATAAGAATTACCAGAAGTCTCACCAACCTTGCACACCTTAATGCCTTTTAATAGTTCTCACTATGACTTTCACTTCGGGTCAACTGTATCACAACTTGTTCCACCCATGCTCGTGAAGATCAAATCCATAGGCATTAAATGACCATCACTTATTCATCAAATGCGGCGAGAGACCAAACAGGCAAATACCAGTGTCTCAGAGGTTATGATCTGAAGAGGAAACATAGAACCATGTAAAACCATACATAAGATTTAAATGCAGATTTTAATGCATTGAATCCACCACATGGCCATGCACAGTGGGTGAATGCACGACAGTATAGGCCAAAGGCCGCTCAGGGCGTGCTAGAGCTGCCAGGCTGGACAGGGAATAGAGGGCTCTGTCGCCTTTGTGTCAAGGTGAGGCTTAAGAGTGGTAGGTAGGTAAGGTGATAGGTGTCCAGTTCCAGCCGCAAAGCTGGCCAGGCTTCAGAGCTGGCGCTTATGTAAACACTCAGAGCCATTCACCTTCCTCTGCAAAGCAGACCAATCCTGCCCACCTCCCAGGTGGCACAGAGGGTAAGGCGGGACTCCAGCGGCACATTCTCGGCAGCCGGCTGGTGCTCAGGAACTATTAACACCAAGCCTTTCTATAATTTAGTCTGGAACATTTTTCTGTCCCGGTGTCATGACACTTGACAAATCCAAATGTAAGGGTTTTTTTTTTGGGGGGGGGGTGGGGCATGGGGCTCTTCCATCTATCTCACAGTGACTTCTAAGCCCCACCTCCTCCCCAGTAGTGAGTCCTATAGGATTTCACTGATGGCTCTTAAGAGAGGTAAGCCATCTGTACTGCTCCCAAATAAATACAAATGTTTCTCGATTTACACCTCTTGAAAAGACTCTCTTTTTGCTTCGGGCTTTCTCAAACCTAATTCCATTCTCAGAGGCACGGCCCTTGCCAGGCCTCTCCTTAGACCCGTGTAATCATCTTCCGCCATACCAAATCTACTCAAGGAACTGTTAGCAAGAACACAGTCCCCTTCTGGCCTCCGGCGGGCTTGTGAGCTTTGCTGTTTCCACTGGCACATGCATGTGGATAAAGCCGGCATCTGTCCTAGAATTTCTCTCCGTAATCGCTGGAGACACCGCGTAGGACCGCAGTGATGAAGTTAAGAAATTGTCCTAGCTGGCCATACTATGACTATGATGAAACACCATGACCAAAAGCTGGGGAGGAAAGGGCTTATTTGGTGTACACTTCCACATCATGGCCCATCACTGAAGGAAATCAGGACAGGAACTAAAGCAAGGAAGGATGTAGGGATAGCTCTGGTTATTACGCCGATTACAGAAGGAACCTGCTTGAGGAGGCAAGAGCTGACACAAAGGTCTTGGAGAGACATTTATTGGTTCATTCCCTCTGCCTTGCTCAACCTGCTTTCTTATAGAACCCAGGACCACCAGCCCAGGGACAACACCACCCACAATGGGCTAGGCCCTCCCTACCAATCACTAATTAAGAAAATGCCCGCACCCTGATCTTATGGGCACAATTGAGAACAATTGAGAATCTCTTTTCTTGGGTGTCTATAACTTGTGTCAGGTTGACATAAAACTAGCCAGCACACAAATCGATCACCAACACCATTGACTTGGGGACTCTGCTGATAGGCGGACAGTGCCTCTGGCCTAAACACCCTGAGGAAGAAGGAAGGAATAGTCAGTTCTCCAGAAGCCAGTTCAGACGAAAATGAAAAGTCCCGAAGTGATTATGCCGTCTTTCTCTTAATGGGAGGAACTTGTCCTTCTGGTTTTGAAATGCCAGCATCCATTTCATGTAGCCTGACACCTACGTCGCAGTCTGGTCCCTTTGTTTATTTATTCTACGGTTTCTCCTGATGTCATGTGGGAAGGAAATGAACAGCTGAAAGCACCATGAGAACACAGGTCAGACATAAAACCCTTGACCTTCCCCACCTAGAAAGTGGCCCCCTGGTCTGTCCTGGAGAGCACCAAAGACTCCTGTGACAGGACTAGGTTTCCAGTGGAGTTGTGCAGAAAGCCTATTCCTGTCAGCAGCAGGATTTTAAATTCGACACTCACCACAGTACGTGGAGAAGCTGCATGCTTCCCCTGTTCTACAGTGCGTTCTTTCTGACAGGAACAGGGCCCGTAGACATTCAGAGAAAATCCCTAAGAACATTTGTTTGCTAAAATAATTGTTTGTTTTGCAATTAATGGCTTCTTCACGTTGAGCAAATATGGCCATTACCATGGAGAGAAGGAAGCTTCCGTAGAGAATAGACATGGGTTCAAAGAATAAAGGGCAAAAATGCCATCGTTATTTAACAGTTTAAAGTTACTAAAATGGTAAATTTGATTAATATTATTAATATTAATATAGCATTGAAAAGTCTTATATGCATAGACTCTATAATTGTTCCTTAGATTAACAAGTCAAGGAAATCAGCAATAACTCTCATGTCGAAGTTTGGGCATAACATCCCAACAGGGAGGAAAGAGTCCCAAAAGCAGGCGCAGGAACCAGAGGTCCACTCATTCTCAGTCAGGAGTGCGCTAAAGATGCAAAACTAACAGCTGCAGGATACATGCAGAGGACCTCTGCAGGCCCTGCGCCTGCTGCTTCAGTCTCTGCAGTCCCTATGTGCCTTGCTTAGCAGATTCAGAGGGCCTTGCTCTCCCGCTGTCCTCCACCCCCTCTGGCTCCTTTGCCTCCTCTTCTTCCTGATTCCCTGAGTAGGATCCTAGGGGAGAGATCTGATGAAGATCTCCAACTTAGACTCACTCTCCACATAGTGTCTGACTGTGGCTCTCCGCAGCTGTTCCCATCTGCTGCCAGAAGCAGCCCCTCTGATGGTGGCTGGATAAGGCCCTCACCTCTTGGTATAGTAGAATTTTATTAGGAATCGTTTTATTGTTTTTTTTTCAGACCAGAAGTTTTGGTTTAACCCTAGGTCTCTGGGATGTCTAGTCTCTAATTCTTGGTTATGCAAGCAGTGTTGGGTGTGGGTTCCTTCTCATGGACTGGGCCTTAAGTCAGATCAGGCATTGGTTGGCTAATCCCACAAATTCTATGCCACTATCACCCTGGCATATTATGCAGGCAGGACAGACTGTAGGTTAAAGGTTTTGTGGCTGGGTTGGTGTCACCTGCAGAGTGCCCCTCACAGACTGAGGCACTCGGGAGAGAGGGGCCTACACCTCTCTTGGGCTACACAATAGAGCTGACCCTGTTCACAGGAGAGTGGGTGAACTGGCCCTGAGGGTATGAGAACGGGAGAGCAGGTCACACCCCTCTGGCATGCCATCTCGCCTGGCCCTATTTTCTAAGTCTTAATACAATATACATAAATACCACACAGATTAATTGGAAAAAATGTATCACCTGAAGATAACTATATACTGTAATAAACCAAACGTTTAGGGCTGGAAGTGGTGGTGCATGCCTTAAATCCCAGCACTTGGGAGATAGAGACAGGCGGATCTCTGTGAGTTTGAGGACAGCCTGGTCTACTAGAGTTAGTTTCAGGACAGGCTCCAAAGCTGCAGAGAAACTTTGTCTCGAAAAAAAAAAAAAATGAAAAAAATTATCTAACTAGAATTAAACATTTATTAATAACTAAACTTGGCAAATACCTTGAAAAGCACCTTTGTATACTTTGAATCTTGCCCAAAGGACTCTAAGCACTTCCCTGGAAAATGTCCCCTCCCTGTTGCAAACCAAAGCAATGAAATCAAGCCACTGACCTCAGAACTCTCCTGAAGCCCTACTCCACATGCACTTGTGAGGAAGGTTGCTAATGGTGGTTTTCCTATTCCAAGGCTTTAATTTAACGAAGTGTTACACAACTCAAACATGTTCATAGTCTACCATTAAAACAGGTAAGCAGAAGGAAGAGAGCTAAGATCCCGTAATTCCCAGTCTCAGAGGTAATAGCTGTTTCCTATCTTGTATACTTTCAATTAACCTTTCAGCAACAAGTCCGTCCCTCCCACCGAGTATTTACTCCCTAACAGGACTTTCACCGTAATTAACCATCCCCCATTTGTGGAGGGCTCAGCGGCTCCCACTGGTTTTTGGCCATTGTGATTGTGACGCCCACACTTCGGCTAGCTCATCAGATGTTTGCTTTGCCTAGAGGGTGGAGCTGAGCCTGAGTCTAGTTTACAAATGGTTCCGTCAACACTTGCAGGATGTGGAGTGCTGAGCCTCCTACATTAGAGGAGCAGAGCGGAAGTGCTCCCAGCACTTGGACCAGCATGTCTTATGGTCCAAGGAAGGAGACAGGATCTAAAGACTGATGGGAAGGAGGCCTGGGAAGTCAGTGCAAGATTCTCATGGAGTAGGCCCCAGGGCAGGGCTGTCTTCCATGACTGCCGGCCAAAGAGCCTACGTCAGGTGAAGGGCTGGACACATGAAATTGCTCTGTGGGTGCCAGTCACCCTCCTTCCCAGTCATCCCAAAGCTTGCCCCGTATTTAGTGATCAAGCAGGAGTCAGTCCTGGGGTTGTGGACATACATATTCAACAACATTGTGTATCACTGGAGCCAGGGACCAAAAGGAGGATGGTGCAAATTCTATTAAGATTTTCTTCAGATCTTTCTTTTTGAGTTTATCCCACATTCTTTCTGCGCAATTTTGTAAGTTAGCATGCAATAGGCTGCATCGTGGCATTGCCACGCATGAGTGTCAATGCACACACAAGTGTCACACATGGATGAATTTAACCTCCCCCCTTTCTGTTCTTGCTTTTTTGAATCCACCTTCACCTGTACATTCAGTGTCATTATAAAATGATAATAAGGTTATTTACTTTTTAAAATTACAATACTGCCCAAACTCAGAATAAAGCATGACATTTAAGTATATGTTTTCATTCCTCTGAAACGGAAGCTTTATTTCCATTCGTCCAAAGCATCTTCTTCTATTCCATCAGTCTATACGATTCTCCTCAGTCAGAGAAATGACCAACTGGGAACTTTGGGAGGATTCCTTGCCTCATAACACCTGCCCCAGTGACCTGAAACTGTAGCCAAGAAATTCATTTTGGACTCTTTTTTTTTCCTGAGACAACATCTCATATAGCCCAGGCTAGCCTTGAATTTGTCATGTATCTGAAAATGACCATGAACTTCTGATCCTCTCGCCTCCACCTTCAAGTTCTGGGACCACGGGTGAGTCTTGGAACTTTTACTTTCAGTCTCCACCAACATCAGGAGAGGAAGCAAGTAAGTCCCAGAAGCTGGTAGATCCCGGAGGCTGTGGGAGGACAAGCTGCCATGGTAGAGGGGGAAGATTCCAGGAGGGGGAAGATGAGACAGGGAATGGGCAGGAAAGACATCTCCCGGGAGAACACATTTAACCTGGCTGCAAATGCAGAGGCTTTCCTAGATGCAGCACCACCCATTAGGCTGCTGCCAAAGTGCCTTTCATCCTCTCTCAAGCCAAAAGCTGACAAATAAGAGCACAGGAGTGACAGCCACACCTTGCTGGAGCCAGGGGAATGAGGTGGAGGCTCTCTAATGGAGGAGCGGGCAGGAATGCGGTCCGCGTCACTGCTCTGTGGCCAGGTTGTTTTGTTCTGTTGGTTCTCCATGTATTTCCTTCCCCATTTGCACCACATCCTTTATATTCAAAGCTGAAACTTTAGATCAAATGTTGCAAACACTAAGAGAGCAAAAGAAGGCTCTCAGTGGCTCAACCATGCAGCCGTGATGAAATCACCACAGCCCTGAGCACCCAGCACAGGATGGAACATTTGGAAATGGAGGTTTCTATGAGGAACCATCACACTTCGCCTCTTCCTGCAAGCTTAGTTGGCTCTCTGGGTGGACCAGGAGGGAGAGGAAAGACACGCAGAGCATCTTCCCTTCGTTGCCCTTCACGAGACCCCTCCCCACAATCTGCATCCTGCATTATCAATTTTGCAAGCATCCTAATCTCCTTTTCCCATTTTATCATGAGACTGTTGAAGATGGGGGAAAAAAAGGTTTCAGGGGCTGATAAAATGGTGACAGAGCCTACCACCAAGCCTGAGAGTCTGAATTTGATCTATGGTACCCACACGATGGAAGGAAAGAACCAATCCTTGAGAGTTGTCCTCTGTCCTCCGCATGCACACTGTGGCATATGCACACACAGAAAGACACAGCACACATGCATGCACGTGCCTTTTTCCACACGCACACTGTGGCATATGCACACACACAGAGACACAGGACACATGCCTGCACAGGCCTTTTTCTGCATGCACACTGTGACATATGCATACACACACACAGACACAACACACACGCCTGCACGTGCCTTTTCTTTTAAGGAAGGAAAGTCTTTATACACACTGAAGGCCCTCCCTGCAGAATGTGCCTTCATGTTTCCAGAGCTGTGTCCCTCATTGACCTTACAGATTGAGACCCTAAATGACCTGGAAGGAGTTGACTCACACTACACCAGAGAGCACCTTGTTCACAATGTCTCCTGCTTTGGAGCAGCACCCGAGAACACCTGAGGACTAGTCTACCTTTGTAATTCCTTGACTGGGTCTGGTTTAACAACATTCTACAGACTGGGTACATTAAACAGTATAGAAATTTACTTTCTCACCTCTCTGTGTGTCTCTCTGTGTATCTCTGCCTCTCTGTGAGGCTCTGTCTCTGTCTCTCTTCTCCCCACCCCCCTCATCTCACTATGCATCCCAGAATGGCCGGGAACTCACAATTGTCCTTCCTCAGCCTCCTGAGTGTTACAAGTTTGTACCAATTGGCTTTGGGGCCATGCAGATGTCAACTTACTGATCTCTTTTGTTACAAGAATATTAACCATGATTGGGACAAGCTCTCCTTTTCCTTCAGTTCCCCCTTGACTTTGTAGTCTGTGTCTCCACAACCAGCCACATTCTAGAACACGGCTATGAATAATGAATTTGGAGAACAGTGGGGGGCACAGTTCCTTTGATAAATCTGTCTTCCTGCCCTCAGGTAGGACTTTCTGGGGAAAACAATCACCCTACTGAGTTAAGTAAACCAGGGGGACAGACTTGAACCTCGCAAGACACAGCCCAAGGTAAAGAAGATGACCACTATGGCCATCAGGTGGTACAGCGTGGGTCGCACCCTGCAGCCAGGTGCACTAGGACTCCCGAGCAGCAGGCCAGGAGTAAGGCAGGCGGGAACCACCCAGGCTTGACAGCCCAGCCTAGGGGTGACTCATCTGTTCCCCCCACACACTCCCCCCCAGAGCCAGGAAGAGCATATGGAGTTACTGTGGTAGGCATTGCTTCGTTTCTTATCTGAAGCAGGCACACGGTATTTTTTCTTTCTTTGTTTCAGTAATGCTAACAACAAACATCAACTACAGAGCTATTGAATATTATCATGTGTTATCACTATTTAATACAGAAAGAAACCAAAGCATGGAAAGATTAGATTCATTTATCTAAGGTTACCCAGTTAAGCAAGAAGAAAACAGTATTTGAACTAAGAACTTGGACGATGGAACGCTTGGCTTCTTCCCTGTTTAGATCTATCTCTGGGAGGTAGCATGTTTGGCCAGAACCCCATAATGAGAAAAGCACAAGCCCCAGCTTCACCCTCTTAGTGCCCTAGTACCACAACTGTGACCAGGGACAAGTTAATCTCACTGCGCTCGGTTGCCTCATCCTCAAAATAGAGACAGCTAATAAAACTTCTAATCAAAGGAACATACATCATTATTATTTTTCTTTTTATTTCCTGGATGGGTATGACTAAAACTTTATCAGTCCACACTTAGTGAAGTTGTCTTTAAAAGGTGTCGTGCATTACAAGTTTACATTAATTAGTACTTCTAATTTGAAACTACTTTTGGGGGCGCTAAAATGATGACTCAGCCGTTGAAGGCATGTGCTGCTCCTCCAGAGGACCCAAGTTTGGTCCCCAGAGCCCACAATGGGCAGCTCACACCACATGTCACTGCAGTGCCAAGGAACGTGACGCCCTCTTCTGGCCTTTGAAGGAATCTACTGGCAAGTGGCATACACTCACACAGACACACACATACACGTGAAAAAAAAAGGAGGGAAGGTATGCTTCTAGTTTATTCTTGCAAAAGTATAAGCTGGGCTCTTGTTTTTCTACCTCCTCTCAAAAATCACTGATTGCTTATTAACACTGCATCATCATTACCCCTACAGTTTCTCAACCCCTTAGGTGGACTTGATGGATAATTTAAAATGCATGTTTTAGTTTCTCGTGCAGGCTTATAGCAACAATTTTCATAAATTAATCCTTGTTAAAGTTCTCAGAGGCCTTGAAGCACAGGTGGCCCTATCAAAAAATATATCTCTTCACTTTCTGCAGGGACATATTTTGGGCTAGGCTGGGCATATTCATAGTTAATTGACAGTATATAACAGCCTACCTTATTCATTACATTTCAAGAGACATTACTTTTTTTTTGCCTGAGTTATGAGTTATATCCTAATGCTTTTCCTTCCCAGCTTAGAGATTTGAATCAAAGCACATGGCGTTGGACAGCCTGGCTGACTCACCTTTTCCCTAGGAAATGGCTTAAGGGAGAATGAAAATGGAGGATTGAGACTCGCTCGCTTTGAAGCAGAACCTTATCGAAGGAGAGCAGCAAGGGGAGAGTGGACAGAGAGGACCTGCTGGGTCTTCCCCGTGCAGTATCCAGATCTTCTGAATGGAATAATCAGCAAGATGGGAAGTCTTTCCTCCACCCTCCAGCCAAGGTGCTGCCCATTAGCCTCGCGCAGAACTGAAGCCAGAACACAGCATTTTTCTTCTGAACCTAATCCCATGCTCTACAGAATGATGTACGTGCCACGCACATTTAGCTCAAGTGCACAGTCTCTTAATGCTTACGGTGATCGCCTCATAATTGCTTTCTAGCTATCCAGTCAGCAGGCTTTTCACTGATGGTAATGTAAAAATATGAGCACAATCCAGAACACAAACCAGTTCCAATTAACAGACCTAGGAGACATTGATTCTGCTTGATGAGTGTAAAGGATCTGTCTGTAGAGCACATCTGTGGTTAGAAGCCTCCCTTATTTGCTAAAGCTGGGAGAAGACCAGCCAGCCTTGGGAAACTCTCTCTCTAGGTGAAGGATGCAAGGAAGACTGGATGCTTTTCTAGTCCGTGTGGCTTTCATTCTGCTCACAGATGAATGGACAAGACTTGAGGTTGGCACTATATTTTCCCATCAAAATAACTGTATGGAGGATACTGAAGATCTGAAAGTATGTTTTCCGGATGTTCCTGTTTCTACGCAGAGATAGTGGTGCTCTCAGCCTTAGTGTCAGAAGCCTCTGTTTGCAAGGCATGACAGTTAATGCGGAGACCGTAGCTGGGTACTGAGAATAAAGTGACGGTTCAATGCTTAGCCCTAGATGGGACATCGAGAGCGCCCCTTCCAAGGCCAGGGGTACACTGCGGGAGGCTGAATGAGAAGAACATAAGAGCCAGAGGATGGGGAGGCGTGATGCGGAGCATTGTCTTCAGGACGTGACATGAATGTTTCACTTATGAACACAGAGCAGTGTGCTTACCTGTACAAGATGTCAGCATCCCACACAGAATAGGATAGGGCTCATGAGACACTATTCTTATTCTTTGAAGAATTATGCTATGGGCTGCTAATAGTTGCTGGGAATGAGGGAGCCTCTTTCTTCAGTGGTGTAGCCACTGGTAAGTTGCTCGTGCTCCTGCAAATAACACCCCCCCATGCTCATGCAAGCAGTCCTAATTAAGCCCAGTCGGTCTCTCTCTCTCTCTCTCTCTCTCTCACACACACACACACACACACACACACACACACACACACAGACTGTAACTAGTAGGAGGGGGATTTGTTAGAAAAACAAAGGGGTCTGGCAGGAATGGGAGGGGCTTGGGTAAGGAGAGCTGTTAAAATGACCAAAATTACACGTGTGTGTGAAATTGTTCAAAACTTAGAAGTTTTTTATGATGATATTTTTATTTTTAGAATCTGAAAATGTAAGAAAGACTTCTGGGGAAGGGGAACGGGATGGAGAATCATGTAGAGAGAGGACGGGGACAGGGATAGAAAGGAGGGGAATCAGGATTTAATCACAATGCACGCATCTAAGAACATATCACCATGAAGTTCCACTAATTTGTACAATTAATATACATTAATCATTGTAAAAATTTTAAAGCCTATAAACGTAACTACTAGGGGAACAAAATATCCAGTTTGAAGCATGAGGCTGAAACAAGACTTTCTCTTTAAAACAATAGTTGTGGAGCTAGAGAGATGCCTCCATGGTTAAGAACAAGTACTGCTCTTCGAGAAGACCAAGTTCAGTTCCTAGCACCCAAGTATGGCAGTTCACAACCTCCTGTAGCTCCGGTTTCAGGGATTCCAACACCTTCTTCTGGGTTCTGAAGGTGCCTGTACACATGTGAGCGTGCACAGACAGACACACAGATAAATAAAAATAAAATAAAAATATTTTATAAAAAGACGTAAAAGTGATCATAGCTGTAAGCAGTATGTACGGGAACACACTTGCAATCCCAGCATTTGGTCCACTGAGGTAGAGGAGGACAGACTCAAGGTCAGCCTGTACTACATAGCAAGACTCTGTCTAAAAGAAATGATAATAATTTGGAAAGGGTTCCTCAAAATGTAGAATTATGTTAAGTATGGCCCTCCAGTAAATCCATCAGTGACTTCCAGTCAGATCCTCACAGTCCTGTAACATAAGAACAGTTTCAGACCCACAGAAGAAAACCACTCTGACTGCTCAAGTGGCTGATCAAATGTAACAGGCTTCTAAGGTGATGACAGAATTTGAACCCAGGTCCTGTCTAGCTTGTGATCCCGAATGCTTAGCCTCTGTCGGCTGACTTCTAGAAAGCTGTAACAACTTTGGTAAGTCTAGTCTTGGACGTGGGGTTTCATGAAACAGCTTCTTTTTGAGATCTCAAGATGCATGTTTGTTAAATTAAAAACATCGGTGAAGTTGAACTAAAACAAACTCCTCAGCGCGGTAGACAGGGCGGTGCCCTGGCTTTTGCCGACTCTTACCTTAAAGCCCTGTTTCTAAGCCTTCCGCGTTCAGGTCTCTCCTGTAGCTTCCTTTTCGAGCTGCTCAGTAACAGGCCTCCTTGTTTAAATGAGGCTGGATTTCTTAAAATTCCTCACATCCACCTGTCCTTGCTCTGTCCCAGAAGCTGCCTTTCCCTTTGGAGAGTTAAATGTGGCTACAGACTCCTTGCAGCTCCTCCCTTAAACAGGTGGTGCCTATTTTCCCACCTGCTCGGATCTGGGCTGACTTTGGGACTTGCTTTGGGTCACAGAATGTGGCCGAAGTAGCATCCATGACTCGCAATGCCCCCACCCGCCCCACAAGGCCACCCCCTCCTAAAAGGCCCATAGCTTCTGCTTTCACTCCCTATGAAAAGAGAAGCTCACACGCAACCGTCCAGCTGCGACAGAAGAGAAGCCATCTGCGACCCGACCACCAGCAACCGCAAACAGCTGTAGAGCAGAGAGAAGCTGTTCTCCTGAGCTCTGACCGAACTGCCAAGCCAAGGGACAGTGACCAGTAAACGGCATAGCTTTCGCGGCCAGTAGTCTGGAGGTGGTTTGTAACACGGCATGAATACACCTAACCCACGCTGGAGCATCCTTCCTTCCCAGTGTGCCGGCTACACACTTCTAAACTGGGCTCCAAAATCACTCCATGAGAAGCTTTCCCAGGTGGGAGAAAGCAGCCTCCTGCATAAACTCAGCCTCCTCAAGGCACAGACCGTGGGCCCTGTCTAACGTGGTTCTAAGAGCACAGACATTCTCCCCTCCCCCTCCCTACTCCCTCTCCTCCCTCTCTTTCTCCACTAGTATTTTCTCCACCCGCAGGAGATGCCCAGGATTTTTCAATGCTTCCTTACTTATGTAAGAGCATAAGTGCCTATACTATTTAGGTTTCTATTGCTGTGATAAACACCATGATCAAATGCGAACTTGGGGAGGAAGGGGTCTATTTCATCTTACAGCTTATAGTCCACCATGAAGGGAAGTCAGGGCAGGAACCTGGAGACAGGAACTGAGGCAGGTTTCCGTGAAGGGGTGCTGCTTACTGACTTGCCCCTCCTGGTTTGCTAAACCTGCTTTCTTAAATAATCCAGGACCACCTGCGCAGGGGTGACACTGGATTGGGCCCAGGGCCCACCCACACCAATCACCAATCAAGAAAATGCCCCACTAGCTTACCTACAAGCCAGCATGGTGGAGGCATTTTCTCAGCCGAGGTGCCCTCTTCCCAGAAAATCCTAGCTGGTACCAAGTTAACAAAAAGCTAATCATTGAACATTAACTTCTAAATTAAATTTTAAGAGGTACTCATAGAGAGAAAAAGCTGTGGTTTGGGTTTTTTTTTTTTCAGTATTTAAAAAAAAAATACAGAAATAGAGACTGACTCTAATATAAGGTCAATTTCCAAAGTGGTAGCGGATGGTGGAGGCAGAGCGTGGTCACTGACCCAACTAGAACACATGAAATAACTACATATCCAGCTTCAATAGTTAATTGAGTCTCCTTAAGAGAATCTCATGGAACCTGGCAGCTCTAAAGCCCCAGTGAGCCTATCTCTGCCCCACCCCCAGCACCAGGGTTCTAGATGATTCCAGCCTTAAGACTCCATGGGTTCTTTATGAAGCAGTTCTAGGTATTGAACTCAGATCCTCACGCTTGCATGGCCAACTCTCTTACAGGCCCCAAGTGATCTCCCTAGTTTGTTCGCTTGTTTTTAACATAAATGTATTAGAATTTTTATCCCTAGGCAAAAAAAAAAAAAAATACTCCTTCACTACCATTACAGCCAGCGTTTGTTCCATTCAACCAAGTTAGTAACCATTTGTGATCAACACAGGACAACCACTTCCAGGGCCGCTTTCAGAAAGGTTGGTTCACAATGGCTTCCACAGCTTATAACATGGACCTTTCCCCTTACTTTGGTAAATTTATTCTTTCCTTTTTTTTTTTAACCTGACAGCAATAATCACAATTTTCCTTTTTTGAAAAACTGTGTGTGTTAGATATGTGTTTGTGCACATTGCAAGCACATATATGTGGGGGCCAGATGTCAATGCCAGGGGTCTTCCTCTGTAGCTCTCCGTCCCTTTTTCCTTGAGGCAGGGTCTCTCACTGATCCTGGAGCTTACTAGTTGGCTAGACTAGCTAGTTTGTGGGCTCTGAGATCCACCTGTCTCTACACATGCAAGCACGTGCGTGTGTGTGCGCACACACACACACACTCACCAAACTTTTACTTGGGTGCCAGGAATCCTCACGTATACACAACATATACTTTATCAATTGAGTCATCTCCCAGGCCTCAAGTTTGCGGTTTCCTGAGATCATTTTAGGCTCCTGTCTCTCCTCCAAATAATACTTCGCATGTCTGAGCCACAGCATTGCATAATGCAAACCACAGTGGAACGGCTCAAAGGGACAGCGACATCATTTTTCTTCTTAGGGTACTGAAGAACCTGAGACCCGATAGGCCAGAGACCTAGGGGGAAACAAACATTGCTGTTCTGCTCAGGGAACACAGCAGTAAAATGACTCCTAATGACATTCTGCTATCCTCATAGATCAGCGCCTTCCCCATCCACCCTCCCCAGAAAAGCTTCCTCCTGCAGCAGATGGGACTAAATGCAGAGAGACCCACAGCCAGGCATTAAGCAGAAAGAGTGAGAGATCTTGGAACACTCCGCTCTACAGCAGATCTCTCCCTCAAATCCCTTCACTCAGAAGAGGAGGCAGAAAGAATACAGGAGCCAGAGAGGTTGTATGGCAGAATGGAGGCTGTCTAGGCACAGCGGGGCTAGTCTACAAATGAACTCAGGGGCTGAGGCAGCCTGCACAGGGCTGCACCAGATGAGGTACTGTTGCTGAGGGAAGAGGACACGTGCTCCTGTTCCTAACCCAGAAACCCTATCCAATTGATAACAAATGAAACATTGGTTTTCTCTAAGGGAGTCTCACTGGGGAAACAAACCACTCTTCAGGGTAGGCCCCAGGCCCAGCAGTGAATGAAAAACACAAAATACAACAGCTTCTTTGGAGGTTCTTTGTCTCATAATGTAAAGCTGAAACATTGGCTTTCGTTTTGAGGTTTTTGGGGCTTTTTGTTTGTTTTGTTTTTATCTTACAGATTCTTTGCTTCCCATTTGGGATTGTGTGTGTCTGTACATGTATTTCTGCATCTATATGTGTATGTGTATGTATGTATCTATCTGCATTTCCCGTACTTTTACTTCCGCTCTTTTTTTTTGTCTGATTGTTTTGTCATATTCTGATTTGTTTGGTTTTTACTTTTTTATTATTCCTTAGATGGCTGGTTGGTTCTTTTTGTTGTTGTTATAGTTGTTTTTCCTAAGAGAGACAGAAAGGGTATGGATACAGATTTGGGGGAGGGGGGTGTCTTGGAGGAACTGGGAAGAATAAGGTTAGGGGAAACCATAATCAGAATATATGAAAAAAATCTTTTCAATAAAAGAAAAATAAGTAATCTTTATGTGGGGAAAACCAAATGTCCTTATCTGGTTTATACAGTGTTCCATACCTGTTGAACCTGATCTGTAGTTGCTATTTAACACTATGACTTGAGCATTTCTTTAAATAGAAATTCAGTCATTCCCTGAACCCATCCTGGAGCTCTGTGTTCAGATTGTCAAAGAATCTTTTTTGCTGTATTTGCAGCCCCGGCAAATACCGGCTCCTTACATCTTAGCTTGAATGGTTTTAGATTTTTTTTCCCAAGTAAAATATAACAAAAGTGAATAAAGAAATGTCCCTACTCAAAATAGAAGAAACATCTAACAATGAATTTAACAAAATATGGTCACATCTTGAATAATAGTATAGACTACAGAGTCCTATAAGAGACAGAGAAGGCTAACCCTGGAGGGCTGGGCAGAGGAAGTTCATAAAGCAGTCCACAGTTGGAGAGCTGGGTGCTTTTTGATGGTTTGTCAGTTTGCTAACTCATAATTTGCAATATAGGGACAAAGTTTCTGGAACAGAGCAGTTCTGCTGGGTGGGAACCAGTCTGGCCACACCTTGCTTAGTAGGCAACAGTCGAAGGTTTCCTGGACACAGCACTCTGCCCAGAGCAGGTTTGGAAGAAGGGAAAGAAGCACAGAGAACAGCCCTGCAGGGCCAGGGCAAGTATGAGCACGAAGGGCCCCGAGAAGCCTGGCATCTTCTCTAGCGCACAGGGACTGGCCCTGCCACCCCGATGGCTCCATCAGCACCTCACTGTGCATTTCCATGCCCACATGTGACACAGCACACCCAGTGCCGCTCTCCCTGGCTCTCCTCGCCCTCCGGTAAATTCCAGAAGCCATGCTTGGAGAACTAGAGACTAATACAGAGACTAGAACGCCAACAAGTCAGAAGAAAAATGACTTGTTGGAAAATCAAGACACGAACAAAAACAACTTGGAAATCATTGCACTAGAAAAATCTTAACGCATGAAACCTTGACTACATTTTCATTGAGATGAGACTTATATGTCCTTTTGACCTTGGAAACAATGAACTGGGAGCTGCCAGGACCTCCTAACCCTAGAGTGTTTTGGACCTTGCTACTATGTATTTATTGCATAGGAAACAAATAATCTTCCAGCACTGAGGATATCACCCCATGGTGAACATTTCTTGGTTGTGTACAAGGCCCTGGACTCAGTCCCCGCACCATAGAGAGACAGGAGGAAGGAAAGAAGGTAGAGAAGGAGAATGGAGGGAAAGAGCCAACAAGATCTTCCAGGTGTGAGGGAAGGTGTTCCCTCCAACAGCGACCAGACATCTTTGAAAGCAGACAAAATGAGGAGTGAAGTGGACCACGGATTTGACTGTGTGTGCCATCTGTTCATTCTTTGTGTGACTTTCATGGTTTGACCATCTTACCGTGCAGATTTTATGTACTTGTTAAGGGGGGTTCTGCTCTCCAGCATTACCCCAATGGACTCCTCAGACCACATCTGAGCTAGCCAAAAGGACCTTTGAGATGGGCAGAGAACAGACCCAGCCCAAGGCTTAGAACACACCCCACCTTATCGAATGTAAAGTCTCATACGATGTCTTTATCAATGCAACCCAGACTTCTGAACCAGGAAACACACTGATGGAAAGGGATGTTCTGTGGGAGTTTAAAAGGCTGAACAGGAAGAGCCAGAGAGAGAAAGAGTTTCAGGGCTTGATCCTGCCTCGGGCATTTGGCATTAACAGTGTGTACAGTGGAGATAATGACAGAGACCTTTAAGACGTGTGCAGGAACAAATGAAATAGAAGCCGGGATACACAAGACTTGCTTTGATAAAGGGAAGAGGAAGTAGGCTGTTGCTGAGCTCAGGCCAACAGGCAGGGCATCTGAATCCTTCAGAGGAGTTGGGGGTAAAACAGGGATTAAAATCCTCCCAAAATTCCCATTTGCATTTATAAGAGTATGTATTTGCTTATATATATGTATGTATGTATATATATATATATATATATATATTTTATTTGTGCTGTGATTGCATATGGAGCCGCTTGCCCCAGGGCTGTACTGGAGGTCAGAGGCTAACTTTTCATAGTCAATTCTCTTCTTTCACCTGATTTCGCTTTGTTTTGTTTTGTGTCTCTCTTGCTTCTGCTCCACTTTGTCCTGCAGACTAACTGGTTCTTGACCTTAAAGATGCTTCTATCTCTGCCTCCTGTCTAACCATGGGCTCACAGGTGCAGGCCATCATGCCTGGTCCTTTTCTGCAGATTCAGGGGATCGGCCTCAGCTCATCGGGCTTACACACCAAGCACTCTTCTTCACTGAGTCGCCATCAGCTCCTTATTTGCTCAGTTAAGTCGTTCTCTTAGAAAAGATGACCATTGCCAGTGGACCGGATTCTAATGGTTATCTGATTGGCAAACTGGTGAGAGTTCTCTGCTCATTTTCACTCTTAATCTCTAACTTACTGTTTGCTTCCACAAAAGCTAGCTTGATTCTATTGTTTCAACGTATCCATCAATAGTATGGGAAAGACCATGACCTGAGCATTTTAGGAATACAAACTGCACAAGAAAAGAAAGGTGCCAAAGAGACCTCTTAATTTTCTGTTCCTCATTTGATTGGTCATCTTTTTTATTTTCATTGTTAAGCAGAATTTTGCAATCCAAAGATATAAATAAACACTAAATGGATGGAAATAGAAAACACTATCCTGAGTGAGGTAAGCCAGACCCAAAAAGAGGAACATGGGATGTACTCACTCATATTTGGTTTCTAGCCATAAATAAAGGACATTGAGCCTATAATTCGGGTTCTTAGAGAAGCTAAATAAGAAGGGGAACCCAAAGAAAAACATATAGGCGATGAAAGGAAACAAGAGACAGAGACAGAGACCCACATTGGAGCACCGGACTGAAATCTCAAGGTCCAACTCAGGAGCAGAAGGAGAGAGAGCATGAGCAAGGAACTCAGGACCACGAGGGGTGCACCCACACACTGAGACAATGGGGATGTCCTATCGGGAACTCACCAAGGCCAGCTGGCCTGGGTCTGAAAAAGCATGGGTTAAAACCGGTCTCGCTGAACATAGCGGACAAGGAGAACTACTGAGACCTCAAGAACAATGGCAATGGGTTTTTGATCCTACTGCATCTATTGGTTTTGTGGGAGCCTAGGCAGTTTGGATGCTCACCTTACTAGACCTGGATGGAGGTGGGTGGTCCTTGGACTTCCCACAGGGCAGGGAACCCTGATTGCTCTTTGGGCTGACGAGGGAGGGGGACTTTATTGGGGGAGGGGGAGGGAAAGGGGAGGCGGCGGTGGGGAAGAGACAGAAATCTTTAATAAATAAATAAACAAATATATTTAAAAAAAACTAAAAGGCCTTAAAAGGGGAGTAGAAAAATATTAACATGAAAGACAATGCTAAAAAAATTTTAGATGTGTATTTCAAAAACAATTTACTAACATCTATTGTAGGTGGAGCCCCACATTGGGCACCAATCTGTAGTATTAGGAGTGTGGGCCCCTTTTTCCATCCCGCCCAGCTAGCTCAGTCGGTAGAGCATAAGACTCTTAATCTCAGGGTCATGGGTTCAAGCCCCACGTAGTCAGGGAGAGCTGCCATGGAGCCAGCTGCCACGTTAGACATGCTGAATCTCTCCCAGATTAATAGAAATGGGTTCATCAAGATGTGAGAGTTAGCCAATAAGAGGCTACAGCTAATGGGCCAGGCAGTAATTTAAATTTCCGTGTAATTATTTTGGGGGTGTAAGCTAGCCGGGCAGGACGGAACAAGGGGCCCCTCGCTCCTAATACTACAAACATTGAATTCCTTTTCGTTAAATAAATGTTCATCTTTTCTGGCTTTTAATAATTGCCCTGGAGAGCCAGGAAGCCAATATTTGTGTTAATGGTCAATGTAACTGGGATAGTTGAAATGCTCTGATTCATAATGAGTCAAGGGACAGGACAGCAGTGCCTGCCCAGGGCCGTCCATGGGGTGGACCAGCCCTCATTTATGTGTGGACTTTAACTTATACCTCAGGTGTTTACCTTAAAGAAGCTCAATGAAGTCACTTCCTTTTAAACGTGTGAGTTGAATACAAGATCTTAGACCGACAGTAAGAGAATAAAGGTAAAAAGACCTGAAATGCTCACAAATGTCCCATGTGTCTTCATGGAGCTACTCCTAGCCAGGACTTGTGACAAACTCATAGAGAAAGTGGCGCCCAACGTGATGGACTAAATCCACTTAAAAACCTAAGAGGGCTTAAAAAGGACAGAGAGAGAGTTTAACACAGCTTTTTGCTGTTTGCTGGTGGAATATCGCAGCTCCTTTAAGAGTTTTTTCTGATTCAGCTGTAGTAAAAGAAAAAAAGCCGTGCCATTTTAAAACACAGTTTCCTGGGCCCTGCCGCTGGTGCAAATTCTGGCTATGGAGCATTCATGGGCTCAGATGTTTGTGTGCCCACTCAGGGTCAGGAACAAAGTAGCTGAGACCATGCCCATGGCTCAGCTCTTCCTGCCTGGGTAGGCAGCAGGATCAGGTCTACTAGAGTGGCAGTTTTGAAATACCAGTTTCTGGGCTGTGCCACCATTGTGATCACTGTCTGGCTCCTGCGGGAGACAGAGCTTTTCAATGGGGTTTGTGAGTAAAGTGCTACAGCTTGCTTGATGGCAACTGGACTCGCTGTGTGCCTGAAAGGGGGGCATTACGCCCGGCTCAGAGGCACAAGTGACTCAGAGGCACAAGCAGCTCCGTCATGTTGGACTGGGTGGGTCAAGCAAGCAGTACCTGTATTTGATCTGGGAATTGTCGCAGCTTATATTCTTAAGAGCTTAGCATTTTAAAAGCTCTTCAAGACAGTATAAAGTTAAAGACAATGCAATAAGACAGATTCAGACATAAAAGACCTCTAAATGGGTCATATTGTTAGACATACATAGGCTTTTGAGAGAGAAGAAAAAGAATATAGAGAATAAAGTTAATGCCTTAAAAAAAGGTAAAGTCTTTAAAGAGACAGAGTACAGATAGTTATAGATTTAAAAAAATAAAGAAAAATAAGCCACTTAAAAATAGAAAATTCACAGATAGTCTGGACTATGTATTTTATTGTGTTTTCTTTAAATTTTTTGACTGTAAAGAAGCTAAGTTCAGAGAGACATCTCATTATATGGGCTGCCAAGCTAAACCAGGAAGTATATTATAAAGGTATCTTGACTTCAAAATTTGGAAAAGAGGTTCTTCTTTTGTTTTCACAGAAGATGAGAACCTGTGGATTGCTTTCAGACCAATAGCATGGTTTCATGGACCCTGCCCTCCTGAAAGGTTGCCATAAATACCCTCAAAAAATTACATCACTCAACTGCCGACTGAGACGAACCTAGCAGACAGGTTATACCATGAAAGACCTGAATAACAGTGGCTCCATTCAGCACAAAGCAGTTTGGAGAGAAATAACTGCACCCATATTCCCAAATATTGTTATAATAATACAATATATTATTTATATTGTAAATGTTCTTTTACATTTAAAGGGGTATATGATATAGATATGAATAATATACATAGGTATAAATTTTGTTCTATGTATATGTATTTCTGATCTTGATTAAAGTATTGTGATTGTGTAGTCCATTTAAAAATGTAATGTTTAATTAGGAAATATAGGTTGTTAATGTATAATCATCAATAATAATCAAGCTTGTAGTCATGTTAGTTAGATTTTCTAGATGTGCATAGATATATTTCAGATAGGCGTTCTTCATATCTTTCAAAGACTACAGAAGATGGTATTTAATGTTTTAATAACTTGGGGTTTTTCATGACAATGAGACACGTCTGCTCCTGGCAGCACTAAGCTACTTCCTGAGGAAGATGGGCATCGAAGAGGCTCCTTATGGAGTTTGATAGCCATTTGGGCAAGAAAGTGCTCTTGCCTGGACTGTTGCATAAACTGGACATAAAAACCTGCAGAGAGAGTACCACTAAACTTGCCCAAAGGTGAGATGTTCCTTCAGGGTTCCTGATTCGTGAAAGAGTCTGCAAGATATTCTACAGGATACAAAAGAAAGTGACTGAACTGTCTTTGAAATTTCCTACTTCATGGAAATGTCTTCTGGATACTATGGGCCTATAGGCTGAAGATGGATGACCCAACAGTACAGTAGAACTTAGAGTTTTGGAAGTTGCTTACTTCTTGTTTACTTAGGTAATATTATATCCTTCTGAAGTCTTTGACGGAGTTGAAGAATGGTTAGTTAGAGGTATATTTTTCCTTTGTTATGATAAAAGATAAAATAGATCTAAATATTGTAACTGTAATTCTTGCATTATAACTGTTTGCTATATGTAATTTTACTGTGTTAAAGTGAAAGCCTTTCTTTTTTGTTTAAACAGAAAAAGGGGAAATGTTGTAGAAGGGTTTTCTGTCTATGTGTTACTTTCATTGGTTAAATAAAGAGACTGCCTTGGCCTTTTGATAGGGCAGAAAATTAGGTGGGCGGAGGAGACAGAACAGAATTCTGGGAGGAAGAAAGCAGAGTCAGAGAGAGCTGCCATGGAGCCAGACACCAGGTCAGACATGCTGAATCTCTCCTGGTAAGCCACAGTCATGTGGTGATACACAGAAATGGATATTAGAAATGGATTAATCAAGATGTGAGAGCCAATAAGAGGCTAGAACTAATGGGCCAGGCAGCAATTTAATTAATACAGATTTCCGTGTAATTATTTCAGGCATAAGCTAGCTGGGTGGCCTGGAGGACAAGCAGCCCGCCAGCCCGGGTGTAAGCCAGTCGGGCAGTGGGAAGCGGCCTGCTCCTCCTCATTAGTACATGAAAGTTCATTTCTCCTATTACAAAGGAGTACTAGATTGGGACTTCAGGAGTAACAAATAAATTGCTCACTATTATTCTTATCGTTACAAAATGCTAGGCAAGTTAACAATTTAGTTTTATTAAACAGGTACACATATCTTAGGAAATTGCCATCATACACTACAAGAATGTTTGGTTCTGGCCACCACTCTCTCTGGTCCAGGGTGGCTGAGGTAACATCTCAGATCTGCGTCCTTCATTGGGGGATCTTTATGTCTGTGTTATCTGGTTCTGAATATTGTTACTCGGCACAAAACATAGGCACAGCTTATGCCTATCTACATATGATTTCAGGCAACCTCTGAATTTACTGAATGGCCAGTTCTGGACATCTTAAGCTCTACTCACAATTGGAAAAGACTACAGGGGGACTGAGAGATGGCTCAGTGATTAAGAGTTGTCACTATGTTGCCGGGTGGTGGTGGCGCACATCTTTAATCCCAGCAATCACGAGGCAAAGGCCAGTGGATCTCTGTGAGTTTGAGGCCAGCCTAGTCTACAGAGCAAGTTCCAGGACAGGCTCCAAAGCTACAGAGAAACCCTGTCTCAAAAACACCAGGGGAAAAAAATTAGTTATTGTGTTACAGACAACCTAGGCTCAGTTCTCAGCACACACACAAGACAGCTAACAACTAACTGTAGCTCCAGTTCTAAGGGGTTTGTCTCCTTTTGACCTTCAAGACATCTGCATACACATAGTGCACATAAACTCACACAGGCACACACACACATAAATAAAATCTAAATAAGAAAGAAAGAAAGAAAGAAAGAAAGAAAGAAAGAAAGAAAGAAAGAAAGAAAGAAAGAAAGAAAGAGAAAGAGGAGGAGGAGGAAGGGAGGAAGACGGAAAGAAACTTTAGACAACAGTACCTTCTATTCCCCAATGCTGGTCTATAGATCCACAGGGAACTACTAGAAACAGGCTAGCAACATAGATTTCTTGGGACCATGGCCAAAGATGGTCTTTCAGAAGCTCTGACCTAGAAATCCAAATGTTTAACACATCACATAGAGTCCAAGAATGGACGACAGGTGGCCAGGTGACTGGTGTCATTATGAATACAAACTGCCTGGGTTCACGTATCAGCTCCCAATGACATTCTCCTTGTGCCTTTGGGTGAGAGACTTTACCCCTCTGTCTGCCTTAAATGGCACTGGGGCATTGTGGGGTTGTGACATCTGTGGCATTGTTGTAAGGAACACATGAGCTAACACCTGTTCTATCTTTATGCATTTCTGGGGGGTGAGGAGGAGGCATTGAAACAGGGTTTTCTCTGTAGTTCTGGAGCCTTTCTGGAGCTTGCTCTGAAGACCAGGCTGACCTCAAACTCTGAGATTCACCTGCCTCTGCCTCTGCCTCCCAAGTGCTGGAATTAAAGGTGAGAGCCATGACTAACTAACACCTGTTATTTCTTAAAAGTGTCGATACTTTTAAACAGTAGTGGGGAGTACTCAAAAAAAAAAAAAAAAAAAAAAAAACCTCATACCTGTTTTAAGGTTGCTTGTTTTCAAATGAGCATCTAAGCACTTTGGCAATTTTTTTAAGAATTTTGGTTCTTGGAGGAATTCATACAAATCCTCCCTCCTGGAGGGTTTGGAGCCAGGGTGGAGATGCCTTTCCCAGCTCACCAGGGCTACATGGAGTTACACAAACCGTTGTCTTCCCACCGTGCATCCCTTCTGCTACTGCCCTAAGGAAACTGCCAAGAGATGACTCTTGAACGCCCGCTCCCTCTGGAATGACATCACACCTCCTGGAACCTAGGACCACCAACGTCCTTCCTCTTCTCTTTTCTTCTCTCACTGCTTTCTCTTCTCTCTTCCGGCACTGGCCAGCCCCTTCCCAAGGCTCCCGCGACCCTACCCATTATGCCGCGGCGGGTGACACCAGGGTAGTATGGGCTAACTATGACTTGTGGATTGGTCAACTAAGTGTTTTTTCCTACTCAAATAAACCACATATATATTAAATATATAATATTTGATAATTATATCCTTTGATAAGGGTGTAGAAAACAAATGTAAGTTTTCCTCCTATAGTAGAGAATGTAAGGCTCCAAAAGTTAGGATCTATCAAAATAGAAGAATTTATCCAGTTCCTGCTTTATGTCTTTAACTCGCTTTTCACATCTGCAAGAACCACACTGAAGCTGTGCACAGCGGCACGCAGGGGCACATGCCTGCAATCCCCGTACTAAAGGGCTGAGGCCCACGCAGTACAAAATGCCAGGCTGCATAGCAAGTTGCTCTCTAGCCTGGGCTACATAGGAAGCGCCTGTCTCACAACACAAAGAACAAACGTAAAGGGAGCACAGCAGCCCTGACAGTCTAGAAGATGAGGAAGTCCGTGTGAAATTGTTGTGACATATGTTGCCCCTAGGATAGTGTTTCCTCACTTGCTCAATTTTGTGTTTCAGTGTTTTTAATCCATTTTTCCGGTTTCCTTTTATGGGCTTCTGGTTTTGACGTCATTCCTCCGTATGAGGCCAAAAAGAACAATTACAAAATGTGCCCACTAACAAGTTCCTCCTCTAGATCCCTAAGATCATGTTTGCTTCTCTTTAATCCTCCTTTTTTAAATGCACTTCAGTAGAAATGCCTTCACGAGTTTCTCATACACCACACCCTTTAAAGTGACGGCTCCCCAGAGCCAGAGGCTCAAACCCTATGCTGCTTTGCATAAGACTACAGGAGCCCTGCCATTACAAAGCAGACTTGGCCAGGGCCCTCTACCAGCGCGCATGACGGTTGTTTACCTGCTTGAGGCTTCCACATAGACCAGGAAAGGAACAGAATTTTTTTAAAAATAAACTGTTGTGTTCTCCCGTTATTTCAAAGACTCACACTACACCACTAAATGTGGGCCAGAGTGAGCAGAAACAGAGGTGACTTTGCCTGTGGTCATGGTACCTGCAGAACTCCCGTTGGAAAAGATTCTTCCATGCAAAACCACCTCTTCCTTTTCTAGTGCCCCCTACTCTGCTCATTGTGAGTGGTTTCAGGCTGAAAGAACTCTAGCTAGTAAAATTTCAAAGTTATTTGTTCCCTTAAAAAAAAGTCATTAAAAAAAAAAAGACAGAAGGACAAAGTTTTAACGTGGGTTATGAGCATCTTCAAGTTGGGTGTGGTTGGCGTGTGCCTTTACGTTAGCTCTCTAGATGGGGGTAGAAGGATCAGGAGTTCAAAGCCCTCCTCAGCTACGTAGCAAGCTGTGAGCCAGACTGGGCTACATGAAATCATGTTTCCACAACAACAATAAATAAATTTCAGGAAAATATAAATAACACACTTCTAATTTCATCAGTTTATCTTAGAGCTATAAAAAAAATATAATAATGCAAAGATGCAGATGAGCGCAAAAAGAGAGAATTATAGCGAATTGTTTGCAGGTGCCCAGGCGGCTCCCTTTCCCCTTAGCACTGACCCTGGTTCTCACACATCCTTGGCTAGTTACCATCATCAGAATCACTCCTGTTTTTCCATGGACATTTTCTTAAACAGCTAAAGCTCTTAAATTGAGGCATAATTTGTACATTGCTTGTTTTAAAATCCAGTGAATTTTTGATATTACAGAATTATTCACACTACCATCCCAAGGATATTTCCCAAGGAAACACTTAGTCTTTAGATACCTCTCTCTCTCTCTCTCTCTCTCTCTCTCTCTCTCTCTCTCTCTCTCTCTCTCTCTCNCTCTCTCTCTCTCTCTCTCTCTCTCTCTCTCTCTCTCTCTCTCTCTCTCTTTCTCTTTCTCTCTCTCTCTTTCTCTCCTCCCCAGGCCTCCACATTTTAAATACCAGGCATATGCCAATGACTCTCAAATCATAACTCCACCCTGGACCTCTCCCTAGACTCCAGACTCGTCTCTCAACGTCCGATAGACATCTCAAACTTGGCATGCCTCAAACCAAGTTTTGATCTTTATACCTAAACTCGTTCCTCCCGACAGCCTTCCCCAAACCAATTACTAGAAGCTTCTGTTACAGATGCTCGTGCCAACATCCTAGAGTCATCCTTGACTCCTCTCTGTCTTTACATCCTAGCAACCACCCCATTAGAAAATCTGCTGACTCTACCTGTAAAGTACGCCCAGAATGCAGCCACTTTGGATACCTGCACCAATGCTCTGGGGTCCAAACCACCATATTCTCACTGCCACTATTAAACGGTAGCATTACAAGTCTCTGAGACTGTACTTATCCCATACACACAGCCAGAAAGATAGGAGTCAGAGTGATTTCTTTCAAACTTGGATCAGATCACATTAGGACTCTTAGCAAGACTTTGGAATGACTTCCCATCTCACACAGAATAAAGCCAATGGCTCCACAATCACCCTCCCCTCGCTTCCTGGTCTTTCCCTGTGATCTCTCTGCTTCCTCAGACATGTCTACCTCAGCATACTACCTTTAACCCTTTCTTTTCCTTCAGTAAACTGTTCAGCTGATCTCTATCACCTGTTAGCCTTTGTTCAAGTATTTGTTCTCATTGGAGACTACCATTATCATATAGGTGTGTGTTATATAATAATTTATATGTTATCTATAATATTATATGTGTGTATATATACATATATATGTATATATCACGTGTGTGTGTTGCCTGTGTGTATATCTGCGCACTACCTCTGTCATTGACCAAGGGGTCAGGAAGAGGACATCAGATTCCCCTGAAACTGGAGTTAAAAATGGTTGTGAACCACCATTTGGGTACTGGGAATCAAACCTAGGTACTGGGTCATTTCTCCAGCCCAAAATCTTGCAGAAAATATAGAAAAATACATTTGTGACACCCTGGCGTGAAATTTTTAGAAATAAGACAAAATATGTACAAACCAGAAATTAAAATACTGGCATAGCTCTACATTAAAAAGCATGTGCATAACAGAAGGCCCAATAAACAAAATTAAACAATGTGCCACTGTCTAAAAGCTGATACATGCACCTAAACAAAGACGGATCTCTGCTGTTTATATATTCTCCAGATAACCACAAGTTGTTGTCAATGTAAACATTGACTGTATCACTCACAGAAGAGGATGTCTTTTGAACAGTAAGGATGCCTATGAAATGTGTTCTAGTCTATGATCACAGAAGAGGACCTCTTTCTGAACGGTAAGGATGCCTATGAAATGTGTACGATCACAGAAGAGGACATCTTTCTGAGCAGTAAGGATGCCTATGAAATGTGTTCAGTCTACAACTGATGCACAACCACAGTGATGGAGCCTTCATTGAGACTGCAGCGCAATGACAAAGCACTTGCTTAGCATGGGCACGGTCTTGGGGTCACTCTCTAGCCTTACCACACACACAGACACACAGATACACTTACGCATACAAATATGCACACAAACACATATACAAACACACATGCACACACAATACACACATACATACACACATGCTCACGCACACACACAAACAATTCTAATAATATGAAATCTAATCTATAAGGATGAAGGGGAAATAAAATTACTCTATACCCTGAATGGGCTTATTAACTGGGCTTCGGAGAACAATCTGGCAATACTTAGCAAACCTGAGAGTCTGTAAATCCCAGAAACGTAACTAGATAGCCAGATATGGTAGCGTATGCCTGCAACACCAGCACTCGTGGAGGCTGAAGCAGAAGGATTACCTCAAGTACTGGGCCAGTCGAGGCAACATAGACTGACCTTCTCTCAAAAACGCAAAGAGGTGGGGGAGAGAGTAATGTTCTGACAGTAGCTCTCATATACGCACACACCATTGGTATAGGCATGCTCGTTGTTGATTTGTTGGAAATCACCACTCCCCAAAAGGTAAGAATTTAAATTTTTATCAACAAAAGATAATGTAGATAAATTGTAATACTATACGAAGAAAAGTCACTAAAACAGTAAATGGCAATATATATATATATATATATATATATATATATATATATATATATATATATATAAAATTGAGAGCTGGTTATGTTTTATAAGGCTTTGTAAGTTTGTTGTTTTTTATTTTGGTGTTTTTGTTTGTTTGTTTTGTTTTGTTGAGACAAGGTTTCCTGTAGCACAGGCCAGCCTCAGACTCCCTATGAATCTGAGGATACCATTCAACTTCTAATCCTCTTGCTTGTATCTGAAGAACTCAGTGTCCAAGGGCATGTAATGACTAAGATCATATTTTAGTATGTAATTACATTCATTTTAATGATATAAAATTTATAAGCATGCATTCATCAACTATAAACATAAAGCATAAACAGGGGAAAGTATCCGTGTGTCACAGTAAATCATAGAATGACCGGAATTTTCCACCCTTCTGCAAATCAAGTCCTCTCCATAAAACTCCACTATTCCAACCAGTATATTTCCCCACCCTTGAATGGATTGTTTCTGTGAGTTCTTTCCACCAACAGGGTGTAGAGGCAGAAATGTTTTGCTGGGAGCCCTGCACACTTCCATCCCACTGTCCCTCTTAGACACCTACCACTGCCTTATAAATAAATCTCAGTTAGCCTGATGCCTGATGAGCAATACACAGCCCAGACAGCCTCCCTGCCCAGCCTACAATCAACTAACTGACAGGTATATGCTTTAAGCCCTGCCAAAACAAACCAACAACCAGACGCCCTGCCTGTTGACCATAGGCCAGGGTAAGCCTGGTAGGGTACGCCTGGTCTACTTCCTATCGGCGGGAACACCGGTTGACCTGTGGACTTCTGAGCAGCAGTAAATGGAGGTTGTTTTTAGTGACTCAGTTTGGGGAGGGGGAATGGTTAGCACATAGCAGGAGATGACTAAAGCTTATATGGTTTTCAGAGCTATGATATATCTAAGGGAAGAATGTCGTAAGGAGAGAGATCCTTGCACCTTTAAAACAAACTGCTTTGCAGTGCTAGGAATAGAAGTCAAAGTCTTAGACATGCTAGGTGTCTCAGGTAGGATTACTATTGCTGTGATGAAACACCACGAACAAAAGCAACTTGGGGAAGAAATAGTTTATTTCACTCATAGCTCCATATCACAATTCATCATCAAAAGCAGTGAGGGCAGGAACTCACTCAGGGCAGGACCCTGGAAGCAGGAGCTGATACAGAGGCCATGAAGGAGTGCTGCTTACTGGCTTGCCCCTCATGTCATGTTCAGCCTGCTTTCTTTTTTTTCATATGTATATTTGATTTTTATTGAGCTCTACATTTTTCTCTGTTCCCCTCTCTGTCTCTCCCCTCCCCTTCAACCCTCTCCCTAGGTCCCCATGCTCTCAATTTACTCAGGAGATCTTGTCTTTTTCTACTTCCCATGTAAATTAGATCCATGTATGTCTCTCTTAGAGTCTTCATTGTTGTCTAGGTTGTCTGGGATTGTAATTTGTGGGCTGGTTTTCTTTGCTTTATGTTTAAAAACCACCTATGAGTAGTACATGTGATAATTGTCTTTCTGGGTCTGGGTTACCTCACTCAGAATGATGTTTTCTAGCTCCATCCATTTGCCTGCAAAATTCAATATGTCATTTTTTCTGCTGTGTAGTACTCCGTTGTGTAAATGTACCACATTTTCCTTATCCATTCTTGTTTCCAGGTTCTGGCTATGACAAACAAAGCTGCTATGAACATAGATGAGCACATGTCCTTGTCAGCCTTCTTTCTTATAGAATCCAGGACCACCAGCCCAGGGATGGCACCCCTACCAATGGACTTGGGCCTCCCTATAAATCACTAATTAAAATAATGCCCCACAGGCTTGCCTGCTATAAAAGCATTTCTCAACTGAGAATCTCTCCTCTCAGACAACTTTCACTGGTGTCAAGTTAACATAAAACTAACCACCACATTAGGTAAGTTGTCTGCCATTGTGCTATATTTTAGCTCTACAGTTAATTTTTTTTAAGGATCTGAATGTCTCAAATGCTTGTTACATCTTCATAGTAGGGGTTGGAGAGATAATTCAGCAATTAAAATTGCTCATTGTTCTTCGGGGGCACCAGAATTCAGTTATCAGCACCCATATCAGGCAGCTCACAGCTGTCTAAAAGTCTAGTTCCCCAGAGGACACAAGAGCAAGCTGCTGCTAGTCTCTAAGGACATCTGTGCTCACTTATCACACCCACGCACAGGACACACAAACACATACTCTAAATTAAAATAGATTTTTTTTAACCTCCATAATAGTAACCTGGTAGCTTATTCTGCTGTTTTATTGCTGTGGATACTTGACATGACATCTCAAGAGTGTAAAGAAGCAGGTGCCCAGTCTTTCCACTTTTATAAAAACCATGTTTATATGAATATGGGAGACATGACTAAAAAATCTGCCTCATCATTTGGTTCCCACGTAGACTGTCTACACAGAAACTTGGACATAGTACACTTTGACTTATGTAACTAACCTCATGGACCACAGTGACTCACTCACACAGAACACATATTTTGGTCACACCCCGTGGTGTGGTCACACATAAACAGGAGCTAGGTGAAAATATCAAACCTTCAATTAATCAGAACTTAAGAAATAAACTTTCCTTCATGAAAAAAAAGATCTAATTTTAGTAGGAAACAAACTGGCATCAAATATTTTTGTTTGATTTTTCAAAAAATTTGTTTTCAAATCAACTCCTGGGCCCAGTGCAGATTCATACACTGCCATCCTCATGTTTAATATTCATGGGGAGAATGCATAAGCCTACTGAATATGTTTGTCAAGGACTAAGATAAATGGGTTTTCTATTTAATATTTATTTAACCAAAAAATTAATTCAACTGCCATTCCATCCCACTGAACAATGATGATACTATAGAAATAGAATTTTTTATTTTAGTTTTGTTACAAGTCTAAGATTTAAAAGCATCCATACCATAAGAGAAGGCAGAAATAAGAATTATAAGTAATCTATTGAAAATCAGGCCTGTCCAGAATTCCAACTCCTCTTGTTGAAAAGAATCAAAAGCCTTCCAAGGAATTAGAAGCCCCAATTTTAATGGGATCCTTTTTATCCCAAGCCACACAACTGAATAAAAATAAAAACATGCCCATGCTCAAAACTTTGAGCCCCAGCATGAATAAGCAATGAGTCCCTCTGCCTTTAGAGTTGGGAATGTAATGGATCCCTTTACAGAGGAAAGAATGGAAAGTCTAGCACCAACATCATTCTAGGTGGCAGGATATGAGAACGGACACGTGTAACCAAAGCCAGAAGAGCCTAATGCAAGGCAGACAGTAGGAATGGAGAGCGTACACTCCGCAGCCCTTCAAACTGTATACCAGCCACGGCAGAAGAGCCAATCAAGGCTACACTCTACTAAACATTAATTTCATCTATAACTAAAGGGCAAGCTAATTCTTTCCCATTAATCACAGATTAGGCATATTAATGGGCCACTTTCTAATGCTTCTACCATCTACAATGATTAAGATAAAATTTTATTAACTGGGATTTTAGGTATGATTTTGGTGTTTGATGTTTTAAGACAGACATATATTCTTCTGGTTGACCTTATGTAGAGCAGCCTGACTTTGAACTACAACAATCTTCCAGCTTCTGCCTCCTGAGTGCTGGAATAATGGGTATGTACCACCACATCTGGACTTTAGGTTTAGTTTTTAATAATAAATGATTATAAAGCTTCCAAAAGTTGGGTTATTGATCATGGGAGTCCAAGAGAACCTCACGAGATAGTCTATTTCTGCTGCCCCTGGTTACCTCCCAGGGTGAAAGGTAAGTTTCTATTGCTGAAGACACCATTCTTATTGGACACAGGACTCAGAAGATCTGAACTGGACCTAACCTGACAGCCTCCTCCCTGAGCACTAGCTTCACAGTCATATGAAAAGGTAATATACAAACTTCCAGTAGTCCTGCCAGCTGTAACGCCTATGAACTACAAGAACAATCAACATATCCCCAAGTGTACAATAGTGGCCATAACCAACAGATGTCTAATTGGACTTGAGGCCCACTCAGCAGGAGGAAAGTCATACTTGATACTAGAAACCCAACAAACTCTCCAGGGGCAAGTAAGGTCATTGATACTTTTTTTTTTCAAGATGTCTTTTCTCTATGTGACAGCCCTGGCTGTCCTGGAACAAGACAAAGCTAGAATAGAACTAATAGAGATCTGTCTGCCTCTGTAACCTGAGTGCTGGGATTAAAGACATACACCACCACTTCTCTGCAAAGTCATGGATCTCAGAGAACTTTATACCTAAACTTCACCAAATCAGCACAATTCCTAACTTCATTTAATATTTCTCCTTAAACCCACAGATAAATATAAGTCTCATCCCTCATCAAAGAAGCGTCCATTGCAACAGGTGGAGACCATTACAGAAATCTACGAGTCATCAAAATGCAGAGAACAACTGATCGTGGGGAGGACAGTTTCACTGACAATCTACAATACAACTCCTGCACCTAGAGCTTAGGAAACATCATGGCAGAGGGGCGTGGAAATGTTACAAGAGCCAGAGTGATGTGGGAGTGATTTCTTATTAATAAAGAAACTGCCTAGGCCCCTTGATAGGCCTACCCTTAGGTGGGTGGAGAAAACAGAAGAGAATTCTGGGAGAAAGAAGCTTAGTGAAGGAGTCGCCATGGCTCTTCCACTCCAGACAGACGCAGGTTAAGATCCTCCCTGGTAATCCAGCTCGTGGGCTACACAGAATATTAGAAATGGGTTAGAACAATATGTAAGAGCTAGCCAATAAGAGGCTACAGATAACGGGCCAGGCAGTGTTTGAAAGAATACAGTTTCCGTGTAATTATTTCGGGGCATAAGCTAGCCATGCGGGCGGCTGGGTGCCGGGGACGCAGCCTCGCCACTCCTATTTCAACACCAGAGAACCAGGACTTCTGCTGTGAGACTGTGTTCCCTAGAAATGATAGGTAAATTTCAACAATATGGATGCCTACACAAAACCTGAACACATACCCCAATAGGAATTCTAATATAGAAGGAGGAAATTCCATAGCCATAGACAAAGGGAATTATTTACAGGCAACTAATGAATGCTGATAGTAGGAGAAATAATCTCTCCTAGGCATAATCCCCATTAACTGGTTATCAATATCAATTTGTCAGGATCATACACACAAGTAACATGAAATAGACCGAACAGGTTGTATTCACACATATATGCATGTATACTTGTAGCAACAACAGTTAAAGAAAAAGAGGTCAAGAATTTTGGGGGAGTTGGTACATAGGAAAGGTTGGAAGAAGAAAAGAGGAGGGGAAAAATGATGCAATTATATTTTGATTTAAAAAATAATTTTAAAAATAAAATACCAAAAAAATATGGCAAAATGAACCAAATATTCCAACATCTGAGAAAACAAAAGTCAAAAATATGTGTCAATAATATTGAAAATAGGATTGATGAGATGGCTCAGGTAGTAAAGATGCTTGCCAGCAAGCCTCACAACCTGGTTTTGATCCCCAGAATCCACATTGAGGGAAGCCACTCCCAGAGCTGTCCTCTGTTGACAGAGGTTTCTGTCTCATCTGCTTCCACAGTCATTCAGTGAAATAAAGAAATACACAGAGGTCTACATTAATTATAAACTGGCTGGCCTATTAGCTCAGGCTTCTTATTAACTAACTCTTACATCCTACATTAACCCATAATTCTTATCTGTGTTAGCCACATGATTTGGTACTTTTTATCAGTGAGGCATTCTTATCTTGTGTTCTCTGTGTCTGGGTGATGACTGCAGACTGAGTCTTTCCTCTTCCCAGAATCCTCCTGTTCTGGTCAATCCACCTATACTTCCTGCCTGGCTACTGGCCAATCAGCATTTTATTAAACCAATAAAAGTGACAAATATTTACAGGGTACAAGACCATTGTCCCATGGCAGTCCTCTGACCACCACATGTGTGCTGTAGCATGTATGTGAATACACATGATAAATAATGAAATTAAATAATAACAATAAACAGTGCGAATAAAGAGGTCTGAGCTGGGAGAGATGGCACATGCCAGTCTTGGGAGCACAAAGGTCCTTGGAAAACCAGGAATGTTAAAACTTGGGATTGTCTCTTCAACAGGAGAGATATATAACCTGTTTTTCTGTGAAATGCAAAATGGAAATGGTTAATGCACACTACCTGTGGAGCCAGGCAATACCATGCTCCCACAACCAGGAATAGAGATACTTAATAGTCTAGGTGACCTTTGTGTTATCTGTGTAACCAAGGGGCTCCCCCAAACTCCCACAACCAGACCCAGAAGTTGTGGAAACCTAAATGACCTCTCTATCATCTGTATGACCAAGACCACACCAGATCCTCCCTAGGCCCTTAAGATAACACATGTAGCCTATCTGTAGATCCCATCTTCCTGGAAGAAGTAACATGTACTTTGAGAATAGTTTCAATATAATTTTTGCAAATATGCCTCTTTGTGCACATGGGATCATGCTACACCAAGAAACTTTTTTCTAAAGTGTATTGTATTTAAATATACCTGCAATAAATTGCCCTGGTGACAGACTCTGAAAGTTTTTACCAATACCAACCAAGTCATGTTGAACCAGATTTCATCCTCACCTCACACAAAAATAAATAAGTAATAAGACTAGAGAATAAGCCAAAGAGGTGAGTGAAAGGGTATTTTGTGAAAAAATTTGAAAAATTAATTGAAGAAAACTGCCTGGGGAGACAAAAGGAACTATTGAGAGCAGGTGAGTAAAGAAGGGTGGGAGAGTGTGGTGGAATAGGCTCAATATGTTTGGAAAATACCTTTTGTGTGGAAATTCAAAAAATAAATAATTTCATACGAAAATTTTAAAAATAAATACTTTTTTGAAGACAATCACACCACTGGAGTAGGAGCACGTACAAACTATGACCACTGTGACAAACACAGACCAGCACTTACTTTCATAAAGTTTCGTGGTGACAGTGGCATTTCACCACAGCAGCAGAAAGAGAACAACCCATGAAGTTCGAAACACTTACCAAGTGATCTGTCACACACATGAAAATTAATGTCTATTCTAGAGAATTTTCCGGGGATGTAGCTCAGCGTACAAGCACTCAGCAAGATGTACAGGGCTGAAGGATCACTCCTCCACTAACATGCACACCCACACACACTATAAGAAGAGAAAGAATTCTATAAGCCACTATCTTTTGGTAACACAGAATTGTAACAGCAAGCACTTAGTCATTGGGGCAACTATTCCTGAACTTTCTAGGATTATAGAATGAATGGTAAAGGTGATATATAAAGTTTAGACAATAGTGCCATAGTAAAAAATATTTTTCAGTTATATAACAGTCTGAAAACAAAACAATGAGGAAGTCAAAACTCAGACGCCTTTGTGTATAAAACTATTTCGTTAGTAGTCAAAACTCAGACGCCTCTGTAGTCAACCTATTAGAGATTATTTAGCAAATTTTCGGAAGAAGGTCAGGCTATAGCCCTGATTACTGAAGACAGCATGTCCGTAGAAGTGAGCAGAGTACAGTATCTACTACTGCTTTACCCTGGGCTAGGCACAGTTTCAACTTTGAGACAAACTATCCAACTGATCTGACCTGTTAGCAAAGCTTCAACCCCAAACCAAACTCCACAGCAATTCGGGGTCTTTGTCCTCAAATAGAATATGTTCATTTACTTAACTGTGATTTTGAAATACTGTCCAGAAAAGAATCTGTTCAGACATGTTCTTTTTCAAAACAGACAGACCTCTAATCCAGGTGTGCTGGCACATACCTTTAATCCCAGCACTCAGTGGGCAGAGGCAGGAGGATCTTCATGCGTTCTAGGTCACCCTATTCTACATAGAGAGTTCCAGACCCGCCAGGGATACATAGTGTTATCTTGTGTCCTGGTGAGGTTTTTGGCAACATTGACACAAGCTAGCGTTATCTGGGAAGAGGAAACTCAGTTGGGAAAATGTCTCCATCCAGATTGTTTGTAGGCAATTCTGTAGGGCATTTTCTTAATTAACAATTGATTTCCGAGGGCCAGCCGACTGCACATGATGCCAGCCCTTGGCAAGCAGGTCAGGTCATTCTGGAGTTTGTAAGAAAGCAAACTGAGCAATCCACTGGGAGCAGTCCAGGGAGCAGCAGTCCTCTGTGGACCCTGCTTGAGTTTCTGCATCCAGGTTCCTGCCGTGCTTGAATTCCTGCCCTGACTTCCCTTGAAGTACAAAACAAAGTAAACCTTTCCTCTGGAAGTCGTGTTTGGTCCTGGTCTTATCACAGCAATGAAAACCCAACAAAGACACTGCCTCTCAATACATAAATAATAAAATTTAAAATACATACAAATGCTGAATGTTACTATTCTTTTCATCTTTATTTCCATTTTAATTACTTAGTTTTCAAGATATAGCCCATCATATTAGATATTGTTAGTTAATCTAATGTCTTATCCTTTTTTTTATTAAAATATTTATCCAACCCTAGTCATGCCATCCAGGCAATATGAAAGCACACATGGTGCTAAAGAAGCTAACGAAAATAGTTCCCGACTATTTTGTCATTTACAGCCATAACTACAGATGAGATCCCCACGGTGTGTGTTTGAAACTAGAATAGAAATAAAGAATTCCTCTGGCTCGCGAGCTCTCTGATCATACAGAGTCTGCCTGGAGCACTTTTGAGAATTCTAGGATAGAATCAGGGCTTGGAAAAATTTCCCAGATCAGTTAGTAAAGCTTGCCATGCACGTGTGTGGTTCTATTCATAGTTTACTTTCAGGACTTCTTACAGTGTTTAAAGAAAAGGGGCCGGGTCTGGAATATTGGCAATACTTTAAAAGGGAAGAAAGAAAGGGGGAAGAGGGAGGGAGGGATGGAGAGAGGGAGGAAGGGAAAAGAGATGCAGAAAACTGCTCAAAGGCAATCTGAAAAGAGGGTTTTCCAAAGAGAAGCGATCAGTGTGTCATAGGTCATATCTACCTGGAGGGAGAAAACCTGAGAAACGGCAATGCACCAGTGACCTCTGCAAAAGCAGTTGTAGGTTTGTGGTGGAATGTACAAAGATTGAGGAAGTACAGAAGTGAATACTTCCTACATTTTTCTAGAACTCTCAGCTCCTTCCCATTCCATTTTGTTCCTTCATGTACAATAGCGCATGCTTGGTTCTGGGCTCACTTCTTTGTATTATTAATTCTAAAATGTAGCTCTGGGCTGTTGGCTTCTAGCATACTCACATTTCGAGGAGATGACTTTTTCTTCAGACACAGGCAGTCCTGCGAGCATCTTTTCACTCTTTTCATGCTCGGCCAGCACCTACTTTGCCGGTATTTTGTGGGTATGCTTGCTTTTGTTTTACTCCCATTAAATGGTGTCCTCTATTTCAAAAACAAAATATTTTATCTCTCTGCAGTGTTGACAACTTCTCAGACAGATTAGTGTCCAGGACTTTCTTCAGTCCTATGCATTCAGAGCTGACTTGGTCTAATTTGTTCATCAACTATTCTGTGTCTTTAAACTTCTTAGAATGTTTTTAAAAATATGAGAAGGTTCAAATAATTAATTATATCCTTGTACAAATTCTTCCCTAACAAATATTTATATCACAGTGTGGTTGAAAAGGAGAAATAAACATGTTCCCCAAACGGGATCTCAATACGAATAGTTGCCAAAAGTGCAGGCAATTGTACACACAAATCTGAAGATATCCAGTGGACATGGGGTTCAACATACCCCAGACTGTAGCCTAGAACCTGGAAACACCAGTTTCTGCTCCCACATCCAGCCTTGTTCCAGAGAGAGGATTGTACACAGTGTTTCTCATTAATCTGATCTTGCCACATTTTGATACTTCTGAGCAACAAAAACAATTAAATCAAAGGAATGGAAAGAAGTTAAGTGGGAGAAATAAGTCAGGAGCAGATGAGAATCCTTTTCCTTCCCCACCTGACAAAGATACCGGGTCAGAGAGGTGAATGAGTACAAGTGACTTACTAGGTCAGGGAGGTGAGTGAGATTGCTAACAAAGATTGGTTTCAAAATCAATTCATTCTCTTTTTTTTTTAGTGTTTGCAGGTGCGTGTCTGTGTGTGTGTGTATGTCCTGTGGGTGTGTGTGTGTCTGTGTGTGTGTCTGTGTGTATATGTCTGTGTGTGTCTGTGTGTATATGTCTGTGTGTGTGTGTGTGTGTGTGTGTGTGTGTGTGTGTGTAGACAGGGTCTCTATATATAATGTAAATGGATCTAAAACTGGTACTCCTCCTGCCTCAGCCTCTTGACGGCTGGGATTACAGGCACGCACCATCTCTCATGGTTTCAGGTTTGAATTTAGTAGCTTTTAAGGGAAAGAATTCATATGCAAATTCACTCCAAACCCAGTGTTGGTGAGTCTTTGGTCATTTTTTTAAGCTACAAGGTTATCGTGAAGTTAAGTTGCCATCAGTCAACATGAAACATGCTGGAATAGTCAAATCAGTCTTGTACAACTCAGGATAAAGAAATGCCATCTGAGAGATACGTCATAAGTCATTACATGACTATCGTGCCTATGTCAGAAGCTTGTGTAATAAGAATAAATTAATCGCTATTACATATTAACATAAGATTTGTTTCATATAATTTAAAAGTCAAGATCAAAGCTCGAGAGACACAACCTTCCAGCTCATTACTTCATGAGCATATTAATAGTACTCTCTCCATTTATTTTTATGTCTAGTAAATATTTAGTCTTACAAATTGGAGAGACAGTCTTAAATCTAGATGGTCTAACACAGAGCCAAAAGTTTCCATCTGTCAGAGAAGACATTTTTCATTTTCTGTGTATTGAGGCTCAGCAAGAGAAATGCGCTCTGCTACAAAGCTACACCCTGCCCTAAAGCCTATTGCTTTAGTAACTCTCATCCTAAGACTTTTGGTTGTTGTAAGTGGAGAATTTTAGAGCAATATCTTGCCATCTCACACTAAACACTTAAAAATCCAGCTCTAAGTGGCTGTGTGAGATCTTCCTTTGCATTTGCTAAATGTTAAGTGAACTCGCCTGTGTTTGCCATTTAAGTTGTGTGATAATAGTTTATCCCGTTTTTGCTGTGTTCTAACTGTACCATATATTTTACATAAATTGTCTCATTCAACATTCACTATAATTGCATAAGTAAATATCATTCTCTTCATTTTACAGATGAGGGAAGGGAGGCTTAAGGAAACTAAATGCCAAAAAGCAGAGCCAAACTGAAGTCACTTCTCTTAAGCCTTGTGGGAGTGAAGAAATGACAGATCGAATGTGAACAGTTGTCAAATTCAGGAGCATAAAAATCTGAATGTTCCAGAAAATCACTACTGCTGATTTTTCATTTAAAAACTCTGCCATCCAATGAGATGGTTTTAGGAAGTGGAATGCTTGTGAGTTAATTTGATTGTGATACAGTGAAGGAAGAATTGCATAATGGAATTAATTGCCTTAGGGAAGGAGGACATTCAAAATCCATTTTTTTCAGCAGTAGTGAAATTCTACTCCCCTACTGATAATTTTGAAGAGTCTTGGGAACTCAATAAAACCTCAGTGATTGACAGTTATTGGATTCTGTCTGGACTTTGATGGGACCATTAGTAAGGATGAGAACTTCATTATGATAGCACAAATAGTTACTCTCCTTGCTCTCTGAAGAAGTAACCAGAAACTTGGACAGTTGAATGTTTACAGGAAATCACAAAACCATAAGGACAAAGCCCAGACACACATACAAGTCCTCCATACACTGTCCTTTCCCAGGTATATCACAGGCCTTCCCAATGACAGTGCTGTATTTAAGTCCTTAGCCTCTTGGCTTCATTGTTCAGATTCCTAGGGCCTTCTAAGAAAGTATTGAACTTCCCTTCAACCCTTGGTATTCTTAAATTATACATTTGACCTTGGATATATCTTTGGACTAAACATGGCCCTGTTTCTACTGGCAGAAAGAGAAGTCAAGAACCCCTATGCCCATAGAACCTAGAAATGACAAGGAGTGATGATGTTGGCACCTCAGTGATAGAGTGGTTGCTTACTGAGTACTGAATCCTTGGAATTAGAAACAAGCCTGGCACTTGGAAGCAATTCTGTACGTGCCACTTAATAGCTTAGGAAAAGAATACAGCCAGAGTGGACACTCTCAGAGTAGACCAGAGGCCTTCAGACTAAAAAGCATAAATTCTAAAGGGTATGTTGACTGATCCATAGAGATAGGGAAGAAAATAGCAGCGTTTCTACACCAATTTTTTATCTCATCAATTTTTTATTTCTATCTTGTCTTATGATGCATATAACATATTAGCAAATGGTACCCCTACATATTTTACAACTAGATGTAAAAAAATATATATAACCACGATTTCAAGCAGAAGAGATGTAGATTTTATTGGGAGCATGGAGACCTTGACGGAAGGTTGAAAGGGAGGGGAGAGGCAGGGAGGGGAGCAGAGAAAAATGTAAAGCTCAATAAAATCAATTTTAAAAAGGGAAGATAAAACAAAAAAAAAAACAAAAAAGAGATGTAGATTTGTTAAGGAAAAAGGAGTGAAAGTAAGAGGGGGCACTAATGGAGAAATACCCAATGACTTTATAAATAGCAAGATTCTTTCACACAAGAGGTTTTACTGATAGTATTTATAGTGACTCCTAAAACAATATATATTGTCCATATAGCCATTGGTTGCCTCTCAGGAGTAGAGTGTTGGCCACTATTGCTGAAGACGTTGCATACTTAGAACACAGGATTCTGGATGATTTTAGCTGGATCTGGCTTGAAAAGGTTCTTCCTGTGGTCTAGGTTCCATGATTCTAGAAGATATTACCCAAGCCAGGGGAAGGTAGTAATTCTGCAATGTCTTGAACTATGACAATGACCAGCATGGTGAGCTATGCACAAAAATGTGATGAGTTGCTGCGGTAAAATTCTTTTGCACACTGTGAAGATTTGTCACTCAGATTGGTTTAATCAAAAGCTGAATGGCCAGTAGCTAAGCAGGAAACATAGGTAGGACAACTAGACACAGAGAGAATTCTGGGAAGAAGAAGGGCAGAGGCCGGGGAGTCACCAGCCAGACTCAGAGGAAGTAGGACATGTAGAAAATGAGGTAACAAGCCTTGAGCCACATGAAAAAGCATAGATAAGAAATATGGGGTTCATTTTAAAATGTAAGAGTTAGCTAGTAATGATAATAAGCCTGAGGTGCTGGCCGAGCATTTGTAATTAATAGAAGTCTCAGTGGGTTTGTTTGGAAACTGTTGGCCAGACAGAAACGTCCACCAGCAATAAGTGGCACTCACTTGTTGGTTGCAACCAACAGCTGCCTGATTAGATTTAACGCCCACTTAAAGGAGAGAAATATGCCTGGTACTAGAAACAAAGCCAAGTGCCCAGGGCTAGTGAGGTCGTGGACTTTAGGACCTTAGGTAGTAGGAAGAAAATCTCCTACCACCACTTTGCTAGACCATCATAACCCCTTCCTACATTCTAATTCTTGTCCTTACACCCACAGATAAGAGATGTTACCATCCCTCATCAAAATAACCTCTCTTTATAGCAAATGGAAACCATCACAGAAAACCACAATTGGACCCATTGCAGAGCCCAACAGCTCCTGGGTTACCCAGCTCTAACTGATAAATCTACATCACAACTCCTGTATGACTCATGGAACATTGAAGAAGGGGTTAAAAGAGGGTAAGAGTCAGAATGCCAGGAAATCTGATGCGAAACATCATATCTCCTAGATATGGTTGTACAAGCAAGACCAGAACAATAGCACTATCAATGGACATATTAATGTGGAAGGGTGAAATTTCTGAGGGGGTCAACAATTTAATAGTAAATTTAATCATCAGGAAAAGTGCAACTTTAGGTCTGGACTCGAAGCATAAACTCACTGCTAAGTGCTGGTACCTCATTGACACTAAACTCTTTTTTTTTATTTTTTATTTATTTATTAAAGATTTCTCTCTCTTCCCCGCCACCGCCTCCCATTTCCCTCCCCCTCTCCCAACCAAGTCCCCCTCCCTCAGCAAAGAGAACTAACCTTAATCCTCAACATCTAGGCACAGTCTAGAGTCTGCAGGGGATGTAGGTTGACTTTTGTGCTCTGTAAGGATGACTTTCATGTTGCTGGGTCATTGCTCTAATTCTACTCTGCTGAAATTCCTTGGAATTTACGCAAAGACCACATCTTTCATATTGGCTCTCGAAAGGCAATCACTCAAACCAGATTCTAATTATTCAACTAAGGAGTTTGTGTTTGGATCTTAATAATATGTGTTCATTTGGGTGCTAAAGAGATGTCTCAGCAATTAAGTGTACATACAGCTCTTCCAGAAGACTGCACATCACATCGGTCCCCAGCTCTTACACAGAACAGTTAGTTTACAACTGCTTGCAATTCTAAGTCCAAAAGGTCCAAACATCCTCTTCTGGCCTCTATCAGCACCCACACAATGTGGCACGCATACACCCATATATAAAAATAATACCCAATTGTGATCATAAATGCAACTGGTAGGTTATTTGTCTAGAAATTTTATACAATGAAATAAGATGAGAATCTGCCTTGATTTTACTTGTACAGATGAGCCTGAAGGGGGGTCCTTACCAAAAAGCTCATTCTCCAACTTAAAGAGAATTCTGCTGTGAAGTAATGGTGCTTTTGAACTAAAGGATGAAGTTAAATATACACTAGAATAACAGACTCTTTAAAAGATGGTTATTAGCTGGGTGGTGATGGTGCACGGCTTTAATCCCAGCAATCAGGGAGGCAGAGGCAGGCAGTTCTTTGTGAGTTCTAGGCAAGCCTGGTCTTCCGGAGATACACAGAGAAACTCTGTTTTGAAAAAAAAAAAAGATGGTTATTAACTTCCTTTCCCATATTTTTTTTTTATTTTTTGAGACAGGGTTTCTCTGGCTTTGGAGCCTGTTCTGGAACTAGCTCTGTAGACCAGGCTGGTCTCGAACTCCCAGAGATCCGCCTGCCTCTGCCTCCCGAGTGCTGGGATTAAAGGCGTGCGCCACCACCGCCCAGCTCCTTTCCCATATTTTACAAGCCATGGAGCTTGGGTGTTTGTTCTGTGTGCATTTTTCATTGAGCTTCAGCAATAACAGTATTCAATGATCTATCATCATTTCATTTAATTTTATAACTGTGGTGGTGTGAAGAAGAATGCCTCCCCCAAGGGCTAATATATTTGAACTCTTAGTCATTTGGAAGTGGCACTATTTGAAAGGATTTGAAGGATTAGGAGGTGTGGACTTGGAGGAAGTGTCTCAATGGGATGGGATTTGTTTGAGGTTCCAAAAGCCTGTGCTAAGCCAAGAGCCTCTTCCCCCATACACCTCTCTCTCTTTCTCTCCTCTCTCTCTCTCTCCTCTCTCTCTCACTCTCTCTCCTCTCTCTCTCACTCTCTCTCTCTCTCTCTCTTTCTCTCTCTTTCTCCCCACCTATGAATAAGAACATGAAATACTCATCCACTTCTCCATACCATGTCTGCATGCTTGCCACCATTCTCCCTATCGTGATGATAATGGACTAACCTCTGAAACTGTAAGCAAGCCCACAATTAAATGTTTTCTTTTAGAAGTATTACCTTGGTCACGGTGTCTTTGCATAGAAATAGAACAATGACAAGGACAATAACTAAAACAGAAGATGAAATAACTGTTGACTTTGGAGTTTAATGGTTGTTGTCCTTTGAGCCATAAAACTCTCTTTATGGTTCTGGAAAACCATCTAAAAGGAACTGTTTCACCTTCTTTATCCCCTGATGGGAGCCCTACCTTCTGAATATGCCTGGGCTGAGCCATTCAGCCACTTGCCAGCTGTGAAACACTGGCCTCAATTTTCTCAACCTTTTGTGTGAAGATTTGGATTGTGTGGTGGTGGAGGTCTCATCAGGGACCATATTCTATAGACATAGAATCTCCTTTTGTGATATTTCTAAATTTCTGTCCTTAAGCAAAACTTATGAAAATCAACTCTACGGCAATAGCTATGAACCATCATCCGAATAAAAATAGCCTGATTAAAGATGATCCCAGATCACCTTCCAGGCATCTTTATTTGCGTTCTTTCGGGGAATGCACCCTCCTTAGTCTTGGTTCCTTTATACCTTCCACTCAAAGAGAAAGGATTCTCTGCCCACTGTCTTCTTTGGCAACTGACCCTAAACACTATAACCAGTGTGTCCTGGCTTGCTGTTACCGTGGAAGGAAACCCTGACATGAGCACATCACTCTGGCCCATCTGGATAAAATTGTTTAGTCTTTGAGTTAAGTATCTTCTGCCTTTAGTCCTAGCACTTAGGAGGAAGAAGTAGGTGGGTCTTGATGCGTGCCAGGCTAATCTAGACTATATAGTAAGTTCCAGGCCATTCGTGATTACATGAGACACTGTCTCAAATTAATGAATAAATAAATAATAAATGTATAATGTAGTGGTTGGAATAAGAATGGCCCCCATAAAGTCATGTATTTAAATTTCAAAACAGGAGAATATGTAAGGAGCTTAAGGACCATTCTCATGATATATTGGCAAAGAATGCAACTGCTTTTTTTCCTTTGTCCAAAAAAAAATCTGCCTGGGGCTAAATTGAAGAGTTATTAATTAAGGGGGTTGGCAGAGATTTCAAGGCAGCCTTGTATTAACTATGTCACATGGTTATTAGTGGCCACTCTTGTGCAAATCCATAGTGAAAAGAAGCAAACTGAGCAAGGAAAAATACAAAATGTACAGTTTGGAGAGAAAAAGAACGTCAGTAAGTATAATGGAGCTAAGTCCGGTGTTCAGGGAAATTAAAAGTTTAAAGAAAAGCCTGATGCTAAATGGACTAAAAGGAGTTATAGCTTCAGGGCAAGACCCCACCCACTGTAGGAGACTGTTTGTTCATTCCCGGATGCCCTGACCCAAAATAATCACACAGAAACAATATTATTTCAACCACTGCTTGGCCAATCACTTAAGTGTATTTCTAGCTAGCTCTTTTATCTTTGGTTAACCCATTTCTTTCTTTCTTTCTTTCTTTCTATTTATTTATTTATTTATTTATTTATTTATTTATTTATTTATTTGGTTTTTTGAGACAGGGTTTCTCTGTGTAGCTTTGGAGCCTGTCCTGGAACTAGCTCTTGTAGACCAGGCTGGCCTTGAACTCACAGAGATCCACCTGCCTCTGCCTCCCAAGTGCTGGGATTAAAGGCGTGCACCACCACCGCCCAGCAACCCATTTCTATTATTTTATGTTTTACCATGAGGCTCGTGGCAAGGTTCCAACTGGCAGCTCACATCTGTCCCCTCTGGCAGCTACATGGCATCTCATGACTCCACCTTCTTTCTCCCAGCTTTCAGTTTAGTTCCTTCCCTCCCCACTCCCCACCTAGGTCTACTCTGCCCTATCACAGGCCAAGCCAGATTCTTTATTCATTAACCAATAAAAGCAACACATATACAGAAGGACTTTGCACACCACCCACCCAGCTAACGTTCCAACTTCTGAAAAGGAACTAAAGAAATGTTTAAGCAGTGAAGGAAACCATCAAAAACACAAAGCTTCTAAAAATGTATTTGAACAAGGGAGCCATGTTCTAGCCTCAGCAAGCAGAAGAACTTGGCATCTTCAGCCATGTGGTTTTGGCTTTAGAATCAAAGGTACAAGAAATGGGTTGTTGGAATCTCCCTCCACAGCTAAAGAAAGTCTCTGAGACCAGGTGTGTGTCAGGGGTGTCCCTGCATGGGGGCTCAGAGAGGCCATTATGGGAAGGTGAAGCTGGGTATCATTGGAGGCCCCAAGGCTGGAGATGCCAGAGCCATGAGATGCCTGATAAGGAGAGCTGCTGATGGTGTGAAACCAGCCCAAGAGAGAGGGAGTGTGTTTGAGTCAACTAAACCAAAAGGAGCTGGAGATCTGAAGAGTGCTTTGACATCAGGCATAGAGGTGCAGAGTTTGCAATTTTCCCAGCTGATTTTCAGTCTTGTTTTGGTCCAACATTTCTTCACTATGCTCCTTTTCCTCTTTTGGAATGGTAATGTATATTCTGTATCATTTTATGTTGTAAATATGTGATCTGCTTTTTTATTTTGATTTTACAGGGGATTACAGTTAAGAGATTACCATGAGTCTCAGAAGAGACTTTGAACTTTGGACTTTTTTTTTCTTTGCTTTTTTTTTCAAATCAGGTTTCTCTGTTTAGCCCTGGATGTCCTTTGTAGATCAGGCTGGCCTCAAACTCAGAGATCTGCCTGCCTCTGCCTCTCAAGTGCTGGAGTTAAAGGAGTGCACCACCACCACCACCACCACCAAGCTGAACTTTGAACTTTTAAGTAGTGCTGAAATAATTAAAGACAATGGGGACTTTTGAAGTTGGACTGAATGCATGTTCTAAATATGATATGGCTACAAGCCTATGGGGGCTAAGGAATAGGATGTGGTGCTTTGAATAAGAATGGCCTCCATAGCTTCACATCTTTAAACAATTAGGGGATGGCACACTGTGAAAGAATCAGAACATTTGTCACTTTGAGGTTTCAAAAGCCCAAACCAGGCTCAATGACTCTCTTCCTGCTGCCTGCTGATCCAGGTGTAGAACTCTCAGCTCCTTCTCCATCACATGCCTGCCTGTGGGCCACCATGCTACCTGCCATGGTGACAATGGACTAGACCTCTGAAACTAAAAACAAGCTCCAATGAAATGTTTTCTTTATAAGAGTTTTCATGGTCGTGGTGTCTCTTCACAGCAATAGAACATTGACTAAGACATATAGTAATAAATATATAGATATCTATTGTCTCTGGAAATATGTCTGTATGAATTCTGTTCTAGTTTGGTGCTATAGAGTTTATGTAGCCAATAGAGATATCAGTGTCAAAAAATTGCCCCAGAAACACCTGATGCTACCACACGAACATAGCCAGAAGAAAGAGTACCAACAACACTATTGACAGGGTTGCTTGTAATATGGGCTAAACTCACTTAGCTACATAACCAAGAATGACCTTAAACCTCCTATTAGCCAGCCTGTACCTCCAAAATGCTGAGATTTCAGGTCTGGCCACCAAAACCAGCTGGGATTCTGGAAGTCTCAGCTACCCATTTTCCTCAGAATCCTGCTAGGTTAACACCAAAAGATCTATGTCCCAAACCAGAATGGAGGGTCATCCTAATAAAAATGTTAGTCCAATCATTTTCTCTTGTGTTTTTTACATTTGTTTGTTTTGATGTATGTGTGCCTAGATGAGGAGGTGAGGTGCTTTGGGGAGATCAGAGAACTACTTTTGGGAATAGTTCTTTCCTTCTAACTTTGCGGATCTCAGGGGCCAAAGTCAGGTTGTCAGGCTTGGCAGCAAACACCTTTTCCCTCTGCCTGATCCCAGACACCTAGCCAACTCCCCAGGGCTAGTGAAGCCATGGATCTTGAAGGAGAACCGACAGTTCCCAGTTTCCTAAGGCAGCACAATCCCTAGCCACGCTTCAAACATTCGTCCTTATACCTAAAGATAAGTACTGTCTTCTCCCCTTCCCACAGCAAGGAAAGTTCTTTCTGCAACAGATGAGGACCATTAGAGACATCTCAATCAATCAAAATCAGCCCCAGGGGGTATGCCTACTGTTGTTTTTTAAAAAATGCTGGGGTGTCCCGGGTGGGCTGGTGGAGCCGCGCAGAGGTGCGCGGGTCCCAAGGTGCTGGCGGCTGCAGCGAGAGCCAAGCGGCTGCAGGTTCCCAACAGCCGGCTGCTGGTTCCAGAGCAGTGGTAGTGGCCATGTGGCGGCAGACAGCAGGCCCTGGGAGCAGCCAGTCCCAGGCAGAGACGGCTGCTGGTCTCAGAGCAGTGGTGGCGGGCCATGTGGCAGCAGGCAGTGGGCCCCAGGCAGAGACGGCTGCTGGTCCCTGAGCAATGGCTGGTCCCAGGCAGGGAGACACATGGCGGGCGGGCAGAAGACAGAAACATGGATAGACACGACATGCAGGGTGAGGTTGAATGTTTATTCAGGGGGTTAAGGAGGAGGAAGGGGGGGGGGGGGGGGGGGGGGGGGGGGGGGGGGGGGGGGGGGGGGGGGGGGGGGGGGGGGGGGGGGGGGGGGGGGGGGGGGGGGGGGGGGGAGGGAGGGAGGGAGGGAGGGAGGGAGGGAAGAGGAAAGGAGAGGAGAAAGAGACAGAGAAGGGGGGAAACAGAGAAGTGGGGAGAGAGGCAGAAGCGAAGCTTCCTCTCTGAGAGGAAGATGTAAAAGAGTGAGCTCAAGCAGGAAGCTGGAGATCAGCCTGCCTCAGCGGATGGGCGGAGGGAGTGGGCGTGGCTTGTTTCTTAAAGGGACCAAAACCATAACACCTACAATACTCACATACCTCAGTCTCAGGGACCATTTCAGAAGGGTAAGTGGAAAGATTGTAGGAACCGTAGGACCGGGGAGTTTGCTGTGAGGCTCCGTCTCCAAGGAAAGTCAGAAGCTACAACCCATGAAGTCTCAAGATCATGGCTGCATGAGATGTACAAGCACAAAACCAATAGACAAGCTAACACAGACAGGGGAAAGCTCACGAAGCCTCAGTCCTACACAAAGAACCACAGGTCGCTAAGGCATGCGAAGAACAGGACAAAAATGTCTTCCCCAGGCAAGAGCACGCCCACTGATTGCCCAGTGCCAAATAGCTTTGAAAACACCCATAAAAGTAACAGTATACAGACTGAGAAGGTGCTTATGTAGTTTGGAATTTACACATATTTATAAACACACACACACACACACACACACACACACACACATATATATATATATATTCACCTACATTGCATTACAGTAATTATAATAACAATTAATGAAAAAGGGGACATGAATTTGAAAAAGAACAAGGAAAGATAAACGGGAGGTTTGGGAGAAGGGAAGGGGGGGAGAAATGACTTAACTGTAATAATCTCAAAAATAAAAGAAGTAATTAAGATAATAGCAAAAAATACCTTACGGATTGGTTCTCCCTAACAGGAACTGAATTGCTATAGTTCCCTTCTGAGATAAAAATCAGATAACCCTTTTCCTGGCCACCAGGGAATTCTTTAGTTCCAGCCTCTCTAATTAATTTCTAAGTTTCATTAACCTTGAAGTCCTTAAGGCTCTAGGCAAACATACAGAACCCACGTCTATTCACCAATTTTAGTATTCTTTTTCATGGAATTTTTTTTCTGAGACTGGGTTTCTCTGTGTAACCCTGGGAGTCCTGGAATTCACTCCATAGACCAGGCTGGCCTTGAACTCACAGAGATCCACCTGCCTCTGCCTCCCGAGCTGGGATTAAAGGCGTGCGCCACCACTCCCAGCACGGGAAGGTATAAAATTCTTGTCCCTTACTTATTTTTTTAAGTGAATGTTTGCATCCCCATCCATAAACCCGAAAAACACAATTATCTAGAGGAAAATGTGATTCTCAGCACTGTGAAGAAAAGAATGGTGCTCCCCACCCTCTCCACATTGGTAAACGTTTGTTTGAAGATCTTGGACTAGCGCTGTGTCTCAGTGGTGGGCGCTGTGTCCTGTGGTGGGCGCTGTGTCCAGTGGTGGGCGCTGTGTCCAATGGAGGGCACTTTGTCCAGTGGTGGGCGCTGTGTCTCAGTGGTGGGCGCTATGTCCCGTGGTGGGCGCTGTGTCCAGTGGTGGGCACTGTGTCCTGTGGTGGGCGCTGTGTCCAGTGGTGGGCGCTGTGTCCAGTGGTGAGTGCTGTGTCTCAGGATGGAATGTGTGTGCAACATTCACACAGCCCTGGAATCAATATCCAGCCCCTCAAAATAAAAATAAATAACCTCTACCGAAGCCCCCAGTGCCTCTGTTTTCCGTTCTGAAGTCACTACGTCACATGACCCAGAGCAGGGGTTCTGGCCCACTGTCTTTATCTCAGCACACAGTCCTGGACAGGCCCTCACGTGAGTACTTGGATAGCAGTAACTGAGTGAGTAAGCACTTAAGTGAGTAACAGACGGCTCAGAAGGTACCTTCTTCGCAGCTGGGAAGGGCAGAATTCAAACCTTGCTCTCTAGGACCAGCCCTGCTCTTGCCTTGTCAGGCATTCTCAAACAAGCCGCTTCTCTGAACCTCACTGTATACTCTAGTGCCTCACAGGGAAGCTGTGAGGGCTGACTGAGAGAAGGCAGCACACAGTAGGTACTCAAGAAATAGTGGCTGTGTGAAGAGTTCCCTCATGATAGAAATTGCAAAGTGAAAGGGTGTTGAAATAAGGAGTGGCAGGGCTGTGTCCCCAACACCCTGGCTGCCTGCTAGCTTATGCCCGAAATAACACACAAACTGTATTCATTTAAACACTGCTTGGCCCATTTCTATCTAGCCTCTTCTAGGCTAATTCTCACATATTAATTTAGCCCATTTCTAATCATCTGTGTAAGCACCCCAAGGTGCGCTTACTGGGAAGATTCTAGCCTACATCCATCCTGGGTCGGAGGAGCTTCATTGTGTGCATCTGCCCGGGAGAGCAGAGCATGCCTCTCTGTCTGAGGCGTCTGGCTCTGAGAGGAGCTGCCTTACTTCTGACCTCACTTCCTCTTCCTCCCAGCATTCTCTTCTGTTTACTCCACCCACCTATGTTCTAACCAATAAAATGGGCCAAGCCAGTTTCTTTATTAGCCAATGACCTTCCTCCATCAAAAGGGGGGATCCACACATTAATGGGGAGAATCGAAAAAGTTTCAAAGATGTAAGTTGCTTCCAATCTGATAAAATCACGTTCTCAGAAAGCACATTTTTAAACTTAGCTTAGGTTTTTCTATATCTATATTTCAGATGGGCAGAGGTCCTCAATTATCATTTCACATAGACTATCTTAGTGTCTTTATATTTATTTACTTAGTGTATTGCTGCGTGTGTGTGTGCGTGCGTGCATGCGTGTGTGTGCGCATATGTGCTGCGTATGTGTGTGTGCGTGCGTGTGTGTGAGTGTGTGTGTGCAGCCACAGGAGCCAGGACACAGATGAGGAGAGCAGAGGACAATGCAATAGTTGGTCCTTTCCCTCCACCATGTGGGACCTGGAGCAAACTCAGGCTTTCTTTGTAACAAATGCCTTTGCCTGCTGAGCCATCTCATGTATAGAACTTTAAATGTGTAAAACAAAAAAATTAACATTTATAATTTCAATGAGCTTTTAGCTCATTAATATTTATTTATGCATGTGCATGCTGTGTATGGTGTGGGGGTGTGGGTGTATGGTGTGTGTGTGCCTGTGCATGTGTGGTATGTGTGTGTATGTTGTACGTGTACAGTATGTGTATATGTACAGTGGTGTGTGTGTGTGCATGCATGTTTGACTGTGAGGACAAGTCTAAGCCGTGGCATGGGTATGGAAGTCAGAAGGAAACTTCAGATAGAAGTCCCACCTTCCACCTTGGTTTTGAGGCAGGTCTCTGGTTTCTGCTGCTGTTCTGTGTACTCCAGGGTGGTTGGTCCAGGAGCTCCCAGGATGCTCTTCTGTTTCCACCTCCCATCTCACTGTAGGAGTGCTGGAATTACAGAAATGCACAGCCCATCAAATTTACCTGGGGCTGAGAACCCTAACTCAGGTTATCAGGTTTGTACCAGAGGTGATTTTACCAGCTCAGACGCCTCACCAGCCAGAGATTTTTAATTATTGACAACATGTAGGAAACAAAGTTCAGAATGAAAAATAGCTATGATTTTATTCTTCCAGTACATGAATTATGTGTACGAATATTCATATATACTATATAAGTCATATATTTAATAAAATAATATGTTCACATAAATGTCTGTGGATTTCACATAATAAAAATGAAATCAGGTAATGAGTATCTTTCTTTTGCTGTTTTTCTTTCAAGACAAGGTCTTACTCTGTAGCCTAGGATAGCCCAGACTCACAGTATCCTAGCTCAGCCTTCCTCAGTGTTGAGGTTACAGATAGGCACCACCGTATCCGGCTATAGCTCTTTCTTTACCAACACAAAAATTCCTCTTCTGAGATTCTCTAGAATTTAATTCTTCCTTCAGCTTATTGCCACTGCCTTACTTTAGAAATAAATGTCATGAGCCACAGTAGAAACAGCGCCAGGCTGGCCAGTCTCCCACGTTCCTCAAGGAGCTGGAAAGTACGAACAGCCCCCTCTTAGGAGGAACTCAGTTCAGGGATTTATCGGCTTCCATGTACGTGAGACTGATGTTACATAAATGACAATGTGCTTCACGGCTGCAGATTTAAGCTATTGCATTTTCTTTTTGTTTTTTGGGATTTTTGTTGTTGTTGTTAATTGTTCTTGGTGCTGAGGATCAATTCTAAAGCCTCATGCATGCTAGGCATGAGTTCTACCATGGAGCTATATTCCCAGCCCCTGGTGTTACATTTGGGGAGATAAGTGTGGTGTTTTCAATGAGGCTCCCATAGGCTAATGTGTTTGAATGTTTTGTTTCCCAGATGGTAGAACTGGAAGGATTAGGAAGTGCGGGTCATACATACACCTTATGGTTGTTGTCTCAACATGTAATCTCTTAACTACTGCTCAGATAGCAAGCACGCCTGCCTGCTGTCATATTCCCTGGCATGACGGCCATAGACTGGCCTTCTAGAACTGCAAACAAGTTCCCAATAAAAGCTTTCTTTTGTAAGCTGCCCTAGTCATGGTATCTCTTCAGGGCAATAGAAAAGTAAGACAGCAGATATCCATCAGAACATACAGAAGAGACATTTGACCATTTGGTTTGTTTTTACTATAACATTATCTTATAGAAGATACAACTTGAAAATTCCTCTACTTTTTTTTCTATAATTCCTTGTCCCCCCCCCCATTCTGCCTGATTATGGTAGACTCTCCCCCACAGCCCCCTCAATTCCTTGAGATATCCTTTCTGTGCTGAAGAGATTGTGCCTTTGGATTCCTATTGCTGTCAAGAGACACCGTGATCATGGCAACTCTTACAAAGGAAAGCATCTAATTGGGGATGGCTTGCACTTTCAGAGGGGTTCAGTCCATTATCCTCACGGCGGGAAGCATGGTGGCTTGCAGGAAGACACCATGTGCTGGAGAAGGAGCTGAGGGTTCTACATCTTGGTCTGCAGGCAGCAAAAGCAGTCAATGTGCCACACTGGGCATAGTTTGAGCATAGGAGACCTCAAAGCCCACTCCCACTGTGACACACTTCCTCAAACAAGGCCACAACTACTGCAACAAAGTCACACCTTCTAATAGTGACATTCCTTACGGTGGCCATTTTCTTTCAAACCACCACAGATGAGAAAGCTAACTCCATGTTCTCCAGACTCTGCACATCCATGGCTTTGGTGTTTGTTCTGTCACTCAGCTGTTGTTGGTATGGGGAGGGGGGTCCTGCCTGTTGCTTCTGCTGCCACTGCTATCCCGCACTGACGTCAGAAACCAGCTTCACAGCCTTGCAATATTCACTGAAGAAGAGTAGCTCTCCAAGAATCCCCCAGGCCTTCAGCCCAAGATTGGGATTCTGGGGCGTCTACCCTCAGTCTCTGCAGTGTGCAGATGGCCAGGCTGGGCTACCCAATACATACCAAGAAAGCTAATCCAATAAATCTCATGTGTAAAATGTCATTCTATCAGTTCTGTTCTGCTCAACATTTAGAACACTTTTGGCAAGGTCAGAGAGGGCAAAGAGATCAAAGTGGTGGTAGCTGAGCAAACTGGAAAAGCTCACAGGGATCCAGCTAATTCCAGCTCTGACATTGTTCTGTGAGTAGGAAACGACCAGTTAACTTTGAATAGGCATTGACGTGATTTGCGACACTGTTGTTTTTCTTGTTGCTGTTTGGTTTGCTTGTTTCTTAAGATAGGGCCTGGTCTACAAGAGCTATTTCCAGAACAGGCTCCAAAGCTACAGAGAAACCCTGTCTCGAAAAACAAAACAAAACAAAACAAAAAAAACAACAACAACCAAAAACTTGGTATCTTGAATTTCTGATCCTTCTGCCTCCACCTTCCAAGTGCTGGGATTATAGTGTAGGACATGGCATCTGGTACCTGACTCCCCTAGAGCTGCTCTTGGGAAGAGGAGTTGTAAGCAAACAATGCAGAGGAATTATCCGCCGGTGAGAGGATTGCAAGAGAAACGATGCAGCAAGTGGCGATCTGGTTTCAGATCTGAAAGAAAAGACCCTCCTCTAGAGTGAATGGAACCTTCTAGCTCTGGCCCATGTGTAAGGAGGTTAAAGGGAAAGGGGGCTGCTTTTTGCCTGTTGGTCTACTGCCTGCTAATGTGGCAGCTACGCTGTTGTTGCTTCGGCTGCCACAGTGAAGGTCAGCTGCTGACACAGGAGAATTATGGGAGAAGTGAGTATGGGAGGCAACAGAGACCGGGCACTCCTATCCAACACCCTGAGCTTGAGGTATGTGCCAGAAATCCTGAGGGAGATGGCATGACTTTTCAACAGAACAGGGGCCAAATATACAAATCTATCAAAATCAGTGAATAGATAGTATCCAGAGGCGAGCGGGAAAGAAAGTCACCACAGAAGTGACTCAAAGAGAAGCCAGGACTGGGGTCACACAAGGAGCAGACTGCACTGGCTGCGGGTAGCACGTATCGGAAACACATGGTCAAATATTTTGCTAGAAAAGACATGTTACAATTACTCATCGTGGATCATCAATATTGCCTAAAGAGCCCCATAGTGGGATTGTAGAAACCACCAATCTTAATCCAAATAGTAGAGTAGGCTAAAGGTTCGTGTACTCGGCCCATAGTTTCCTATGACTTCAGTCTGTAGTTAGCCCAGGGTCACACTTGCCTAGGGCATAAAAACAACAGGATGATTAACGGACTGTGTCTTAGTTCAGTGCTCTCTCCTCTTTGTCTTAAAAGAAGTACAAATCAGAATAAAAAATGAAATTTGGGGGAAATAAAAACTTCAGCCAGGGGAGAAATGCTACTCTCTATAAATTCTACACATTCACAAACTCTGTCCTATGAACGGTATGTAGTGTAGAACAGATGTCTCTAGATCTATAGACGAATAAAGCGATGGTGCAGGAAGCGAAGGATTTGCCACCGACCTGAGGGCCTGACTTCTGTCCCCGGGATGGGTGCGGTGTAAGGAAAGAACCAACAAGTTGCCCTCAAACCTCCACATCCATGTTCACAGGTGCATGTGCACACACACACAAATAAATGAATGTGATAAAAATATTTGTGAAGCCAGATGTGGCACATCTGTAATCCTACCACTTTCAAGAATGAGGCAGTGGGGTCTAAACACTCCCTTTTATTTTTTATTTATTTTTTAAATTAATTAATTCATGTATTTATTTAGACATTCATTCATTCATTTGTTTTTGTTTTTGAGACAAGGTTTCTCTGCATCCTGCCAATGGCTCAGCCTCTGTCCCTGTAACTACCCTCTATGTTCAGCAAGCAAACTCAAGTCTGTCCTGGAATTCTCTCGCTGCAGAACATGCTGGCCTGGAACTCAGAAATTAGGATTAAAAGCACTGCTACCCGCCACCAACTACCCGCTGACCCTGTCTCTTATGAGCAAAACAACAGCAACGAAGAAGAGCAATGCTTGGTACTGAACCCAAGGATGAAATGCCAACCCTGTTTAGGGAGAGGTACAATAAGCCCCCTGACAGACTGCTCCAGCAGCGAGGAGAAAAGTGGGCAGTGAGCAAACAGACTCTGTGCCTCAGTTTACCCAAGATGCTGTTGGTCTCCTGCAAAAACAAGCCACCATGGAGAAAGCTGCTGTTTACCCTGCCACAGTCTCCTGCGGGGACAGTGAGTCTGTGCTCTGCCTCAAGAGGACAGACACAAATCTCTCCATCCATGCCTTAAAGCATAGCCACGAGCACACACATTCATTTCCACGGAACGAAGGAAGATGAAAACTGCCTGGGGTCCAACATAAACACAGGAAGAGAAAGAGCAGAAGGGGAAGTAAGCTGGTCCAGACATCCGGTGAGTCAGGGGTGAAGGGACAGCATCCTGCCAGTGGCTGGGCCTCTGTCCCTGTAACCACCCTGTGCGTTCAGCAAGCAAACACATCAGAGCCACCTTAGGTCTGGAACTAGCCCAGCGTAGGGGGAAATTAGTAAGAGAGCTTCCATGCTCACAGTGAGTGTCTCAGACTTCAGACTTTTCTTGTTCAAGAGGACTATCTCTCTTGGGGGCTAAAGAGATGGCTCAGACGTTAGAGCACTGGATGCTCCTTGGAGGATCTGAGTTCAGTTCCCATCTCCCACACGGCTGCTCACAACCATCTGTAAATCCAGTTCCAAGGAATTTGGCAGCATCTACTCCACAGGCTCTAGGCATGCACGTGGTACACAGACATACATATGTGCCAATTACCCACGGTTAAAAAGAAAATATGAATTCTAAGATGGCATCTGTCAGGCCCTGGACTGGATCTCAGTACAGAAAAAAAAAAAGTCTCATTTGGTCATAATTTTCCAAAATGAAAATGGCTTGTGTCTGCTTCTAGAATTCTACCTCATTCATTCTCCATAAACTACTCTGGAGACAGGAAATATGGTTTAGAGGCATGATGGTTAGTGCTAACTGTCAGCTTAACAGAATCCACAGTCACCTGGGAGACGGACTCCCAGGCATGACTACGAGGGATTATCTCGATACATTAATTGATGGAAAAGACCCATCTTAATTGCGAAAGGAACCATTCAGGGGGTCCAGGCCTGTATGAGTGGAGGAACGGAACTAACTGCATAGCAGCGTTCATTCATTGCTCTTTGCTGCTTGACTGTGGAAGCAGTGTGAGTAGCTGCTTCGAGACTCTGCAGCCCTGACTTCCACGCCATGGCAGACTGTACCCATGAGCTATGAGCCAGACTCCACACACACACACACACACACACACACACACACACCTTTAAATTATTCTTGGTAGAGTATCTTACCACAGCAATGAAGGAGAAAAAAAAAAAAACTAAAACAAGCAGGACCCAGCTGTTGAAAATCAGATGTACTGACAGTATCTCATAGGATCAAAAGGATCAGAAGCCTCAGTCCCAAGCCATGCCCGTGAGAGGCAAGATTGCTGCTGTGGCCACTAGGAAAATCAGGTTAACCACATCACCTAGATACTATTGAATTATTGGCCCATGTACCAGAATGTTGATTCTTTCCTAGGTCTTTCTTCAGAACAATTTTCAGATTTCACCCACACGCCAAGGCTAAGCTCCCATGGTTTCCCTTTCTTGAATCTTCATTATTCCTCCCTGGCAGCACACACTCGTGCCTTGTGTCTCAATTTCTCTGCCGAAATGAAATGTCCTTACTCAGGACTCAGGCTCCATTCTTCAATCCTGTCCTGTCCCTGTAGTACCGAGCATGGCACATTCGGATAAAGATAGACGAGCCTTATATCATCCCAGGCACTAAGGAAGCATTAATTAATTAGCTATAAGGATAGACAGAATCTTTCTAGATGGTTCTGGGTATATTTAGCGGACATGTATAAGTACATCTAGAAATAGTATTGTCTGAATGAAGCAGAAAGTGAATAAACCTTCATGTGATGTTGTAGAGGGTTCACGCAGCTTGTCAAGAGATAGATCAGATGAGGTCAAAGCCCTTTCCAACTCTAAATCTTCATAATACTGTATTTCAGTTGGTTGATTGGTTTTGGTGTGTTTGCGCGTGATCTGAGCTACCCCCTTCCTTCAGGAACAAGCTCCCTTGCCAGGTTACTTCCACCTAACAGAAAGCCAGATCCTATGAAGAGTGAAAGACTGATTTTCTATTGTTGTTTGTCTTGTTTTCTCTGTCTTTTCAGTAGGAGATAGCATATGGGCTTTAGTGGACCTCCTTTCCCAACAACCGTGAGTCCCATATGAGCAGCGCAGAAAACACAGTCAGGAGAGCTGATGACAAGGTACTTGAATAGACCACACTTCCTGGCTTGAACTTAGCAGGGTATCCTCACTCCCTAAAGCACACAGACGCTCTGGAGCCTACACCCAGCTGTATGGAGTTCTACCCTGCAGCGGAACTTCGGGCATCTATAGAACGCCAAGGTCAAATTTCCATTGTTTCATTGTTGCCAATCTCTGCTGGTTTTACTTCAACTTGACACAAGCAAGAATCATTGGAGGGGAGGGAGCCTCAGTTGAGAAAACGCCTCCATAAGATCCAGCAGTAGGCAAGCCTGCAGGCGTTTTCTTAATTAGTGATTGATGGGGGAGGGCCCAGCCCATTATGGGTGGTGCCACTCTTGGGCTGATGGTTCTGGGTTCTATAAGAAAACAAGCTGAGCAAGCCATGAGGAGCAAGCCAGTAAGCAGCACTCCTCCCTGGCCTCTGCATCCAGCTCCTGCCTCCAGGTTTCTGGCCTGTTTGAGTTCCTGACCTGACTTCCTTTGATTTGAACTGTGATGTGGAAGCGGAAGCTGAATAAATACTTTCCTCTCCAAGTTGCTTTGGTCCTGTTGTTGCATCACAGCAATAGAAACCCCAACTAGACACTGTCTGTCTCCATAGCTTCTCATCACAGTGTTCAGAGCGATGCTCCTTCCTATCTGGTGTATATGTACCTTTACATACAGGAAACACTAAAAGACACAGAACTTAGAACCCAAGCAATAAATCATAAACATATATCGATAAGTGATAACAATTTCTGTATTTAAATTGTTTTGCTATTTGTAAAGAAAAACTTTAAAACAAAACGACTGTTACAAAGTATTATAAAAATTCATTTATTTATGTGTGTGCCTATGTCTGTGTATATGAGCATGTATGTGTGCAGAGACAGGCTTGTATACATATACAGGCAAGAAGAAGGCATGGGTGACCTCATGTATCATCTTGGCCCATTCTTTCCAATATAGGATCTCTCCCTGAACCTGGGATTCATGTTTTCTTAGTTAAGCTAAAAGGCAGCCATCTGCAGAGATCCTCCTGTTTCCACCCCTATCGGAGCTGGAGTTACCGACATGTGCAGGATGCCAGGCTTATGTGAGTGCTGGGGTCTTCACTCTGCTTCTCACGATTGTGTGATAGGAGCTCCTAACAGCAGAGCCAAGGAAGACATCATTGTCAACAGAGTCTTCTCACCAATCATAACAGAAAATACTTTGTGAGCATAGCACAATGTTCTCCAGCTAGAGATTATTCTTAATATAAGCCAGGCATGGTGGCACATGACTTTCCGTTTATTGAAAATATTTTTTTCGTGAAATATATTCTGATTATGGTTCCCCTTTCCCAACTCCTCCCAGGTCCTCTGCCTCCCCATCCACCCAACTTCACACCCTCTATCTCCTCTTTAGAAAACAAAGAAGCAAACAAGTCATAATAAACAAATAATAAGAAAGAGAAAGCAGAAGAAATGCACACACAAACAAAATCTATAAAAACACCGAATCAGAAACCATAATATATAAGCAAAAGAGCAGTAGGAAAAAAAGACCAAATAAAGCAATATGAACAAAAAAATACCACTGGGTTCATCTTGTGTCAGTCACCGAATGCCGGGCATGAGGACTTATACCCATGATATACCCAGTGAGACTCCGTTGGAGAGAACTAATTTTTCCCTTGCAAGGGATGTCAACTGGCGGTAGTGTCTTGATTGGGGATGGGAGCCCATGGTTTCTTCCCCCATCTCAGCACTAGGATCCTGTCTGATTTGCACCCATGTGAGTCCTAGTAGCACAGGATTTTAATTCCAGCACTGGGTAATATGACATAAGTGGATCTCTGTGACTTTGAGGTCAGCTGGATCTATTTAGTGAGTTCCAAGGGTTACACAGAGAAAACCTGTCTCAAAAACAAACAAACAAATGACCAGCAACAACAATAAAACCTGAGTTTGGATGCCCTGGACCCACATAAAAAGTCAGGCAGGATCCCAGGCTCCTGAATCTTAGCACCAGGGAGGCCAGCATAAGTGGATTGCTGCAGCTTGCTGGCCAGCTGCTGTAGCTAAATCAGTAAGATCCAGGTTCAGCAAAAGATCCTGTCAATGCAAGGCAGAGAACAGCTATGAAAGACACCTCCACACAAATACACACCTGCGCGCGCGCACACACACACACACACACACACACACAGATTCAAAACCCTCTGATGAAAGCTATTCTGAACCCCTGCCCAATTTCTTTGGAAGAAACAAATCTAGGCGTGTAGTAAGACAAGCGACCGGAATCAGACAAGTTCCAGGGCCGTCAATAATTCCTTGGGCAACTGTCAAGCTGACAGCACATCCATTCATTCTCTTCCTCAGAAAAATCACTAGCCTGGGCATGGAAAAACCCCAAATCCAGTACCTCCACTTTCTTAAGCCTCTGGCAAGCCAATCTGGAAACCATGATTAATCCCTAAGCAAACAGAAAATAAACTCTGGAGCTCAGAGGAGACAAACCCGAGTCAGCCGCTGGAGACTGACTGGACTGAGTCAACTAAGCAACCCCTTGTCTTAGTTTGGGTTTTTATTGCTGTGAAGAGACACCATGACCATGGCAACTCTTATAAAGAAAACAAGTAATTGGGGTGGCTTGCTTGTAGTTTCAGAGGTTCAGTCCATTATCGTCACAATGGGAATCAGGGCAGTGTGCAGGCAGACAGGAAGTTGACTGACAGTCACACTGAGGGAAACTTGAGCAAAAGAGACCTCAAAGCCCACAGTGATACACTTCCTCCAACAAGGCCACACCCCCTAGTGCCACTCCATTTGGGGCCATTTTCTTTTAAACTCCACCCCCTCCTGTGGAGCAGGCTCTCTTGCCACATGACTTTTGCCTAACACAAAGGCCTTCTGGAGAGACAGGAAGTCTGATGAAGAAGAAACCGAGGCATCATCGTAAGTGGTTGAATGTAAACTGGTGTAAACTGTTGGGGGATATTATTTTTCAGGTGTGTGACTTTTGTTTATGCTGCATTTGTTTAACTCTGTGAAGCTGTGTTACTGTGCCTGTCTAAAACACCTGATGGTCCTAATAAAGAGATGAACAGCCAACAGTAAGGCAGGAGCAAGGATAGGCAGGGTCAGCAGGCAGAGAGGATAAATAGAAGGAGAACCAAAAACAAGAAGCAAGAAGGAGAAGAAGACAAGGGGGCTAGCCACCCAGCTACACAGCAAGCCACAGAGAAAGAAGCAAAGCACGGTATACAGAAATAGGGAAAGATTTTTTTAAAAGCCCAGAAGCAAAAGGTAGTTGGGATAATTTAAGTTAAGAAAAGTTGGCAAGAAACAAGCCAAGCTAAGGACAGGTGTTCAATAGTATCTGTCTGTGATTTATTTGGGAGCTGGGTGGTGGACTCCTCAAAAAGCCAAAAAGTCTAAACATCATACAATAGTAAACTGGGCATATGCAGGGATCCCCAGGTCTGTACAGTTCAATAAAGAATGGACCATAGCCCCTCATCCTTGCCAGTTTCTCCAGGGGTGGGAAAATACCCAGATCTGTCTCTACCATCAAGAGCTTCAGTTTAGCCCACTGTGTGGACCATCTTGCTACAGCATGAATGTGGCTGTTGCCACTGCCAGACATGGCTCTGATTCCTTCCCAAGACACCTCACTTTACGTACTTTACATACATGCAAACACTGCATCTTCAAACTTCAAATGAAATCACCTTGCAGAGAAGGTTCAAGATGATGAGACCATTCATGTGGACGCATCAAAAACAATTTTACAGAACAAATCAATGTCCTTGGGTTTTGTTTTTTGGTTTTGTTTTGTTTGTTTATTTTTGTAAGGAGATTTCACAGGGTCTTCTTTACACTCATCATCCTCCTTCCTTGGTCCAGCACATCCTGTTCTTACAAATCTTCTAACTACTTGGCCCTGGAAGTTTCTTCTCTGCTGTTGAGGATCTGGCTTCTGGCTCTACCAACTCCTTTTCTTCCTCTGTGCCCCCCACCCTCTTTCTGCAGTCAATCCACCCCTCTCCCAAATGGATATCATTTTACCATGTACACGTACCTTTGACTTTTCTATCTCTTGAGAGTATAACCTCACCTTGAGGTATTTTTCCCCCTGAAGAAAAACAACCTTCCTTTTGTTTGGTCATTTGAATATATGTTTGTTTAAATGGGGTCTCTTGTAGCTCAGACTCACCTCAAATTTACTATGTAGGTGAGGATGACCTTGAACTCCTGATCCTCTGCCCACTTCCACCTGTCACTGCTGGGATTACAGGCTTGCCCTACCCGTCCCACCCACAGCATTTAGTATTACGCTCTTTCTTCTACTCACTGCATTGGCACAGGCGGTCCCTCTCTCCTAGGGGAATGTTGGGCACTTTGTTTTTCCCTGGGTTAATAAGCACAGTTTCAAACATGCAGTAAATTCTTAGCAAGTACCTATAGATCACAGAGTCTCTGAACTACGGTCTAACTGCAGTAGGCATTCCTTACTCAGTTTGGCTTTTCACGGTTTCAAGAACCTGAAAATATTAGAAAAAAAATTTCTAGAAATAGGTATGAAGTTTGAAGTTTTCCACCATGCTGATGAAATCTCAGCTGCACACATGCCATACACACAAATGCACGAAAGACAAGACCAACTCTGAGCCATAGGGCCGATGAGCTACTCTGTCTTTGTTCCCCACTCCCTCTGTTGGAAGGGCATCACTTTCTAACAAACCATCCCTGCTTCTGCTGTGATGGTGTCCTTGCTAAATTCTTTGTCCTAAAACACCAGAGTGGGAAAACCTGGAGGTGCCCACGAATGATATTTGAGGATATCAGTGCCCCCCCCCCCAATGGAGGATCTATTCCAAGGTTCCCAGTGGATGTCTGAAACTACAGGTAGTACCGAACCGAGGGTTTAATGCATTTTTTCTTCTCAACTAAGCATTTACACACATTTTACAGCCTGAGGTGTGAGTGCAAAATACCACCTTTCCCCTTCAGAATTCCATGGAGAGAGATGATTCGTCCTTGCTGTGAATCCTAGCAACTACAACACATTTTTTTTCTTTCCTTCTTGATGTTTTTACCTTTCTACCTTAAGAAAGCAGTTTTTTTAAAGGTTTTTTTTTTTCCACAGCAGAATCGCCAGCATCGTTCTTCGTGTGCTTTAGGGTCACAGGCAGGAAAATTTGAGTCACTTGAACACACACACTTTGAAAGCCATCAGATGACCCACCCAGGTGACTGAGGATAACTAATGAAGCCCAGAGCACACCAATATGACTATTCTTCCTAGCCAGCTTGTTCTGGAGGTGTCCTGTCTGTCTTACAAGGCCAGCCAGAATTGCAGGCTGGTTGCCACACCTACCCAGCATTTAGGTGTGTTTTGGAAATCAAAACTCCAGTCATGGGAAGGGACTGGGAGGAAAGAAGAAAGGGGAAACTTCTATCGGTATCAAATATGTAAGAGAAGAGCAAATTAATTAATTAATTTAAAAAAGGAAACTCCAGGAATGTTGCTTATGCACTTTAACTATGAGCCATCTCCCAAGCACATAGACTTTGGGGGTTGTCGCTTACATGGCATGAATGTATTGACCGTGTGGGAGTTTCTGCACATGCTTGTATCTGTTATGTGTAATAGCACATACAGCTTCACAGATTGCATGCCTCATTAGCCTCTTGACTCTCTAGCCAGGGGTGGGCATGTTAGTGTTATAATGAGCCTCAGGTCACCTTCAGATACTCTGGAGTGCTCCTGCACCTGAGCCAGGGACCAGATTTAGTCAGCCTTCCAGCCGGTTTATTTCATCTGTTAATTTTGCAGCTTCTGCGCAGAGCAAGGCTCAGAGCTTCACTCGGAACACTGTTTCCCTGCCTCGCTCATATAGCCACCTCAATCCAGTAATCATAATTAATCACAGCGGCTAGCCAGGAAACGCAGGTCCCTGGACATGGGGCTATGCAACAGTTGTCGGAGCTTCCTCGAGTCTAGTATTTACCTCTTTTCTAAACTTGAGCCAGTCACTTAACTTCTCCTTTCACTTATCTGTAACACAATGATTTTTTAAAAACTTCACTCTGCACATATAGTAGTTATGAGAATTAAATGAGAGTGTTTATGTGTCTGCTTCTGCTGCTTCTGAGATGCATCGCTTATAAGACAAATAATGCGTTAGGACGTTCAAAACACCTTTGAAAAGGCTCAATTACTTTATCAAGTAGCACAGATTATAGATATAAATTCTTTCCTTACTTCTTATGAAGCATGTTCCTCGTGAATAAAAGCCACTTTCATATCCCAAGGCCATTCATTTGTCTGTACTTGCAGCTCGAGTTCAGCTTGCTAACTTAGGCAAATTTTTTTTCTAAGCAAAAAGGCCTCCTGTTTTGTTTTTCTTAGTCTGCTCTTGTCAACAGACTTTGCGTCCTTTCCCGTGGAACTATTTATCATATGGAAATCAGGGTAATTAAAGGTCATCTCTGGTGCCAGCCTCGAGAAAATGATTACACTTTAATATCAATGGCAAATTTTACTAGATGGAAAAAAAATGTTTTAGGCCAGGCTGCTGGGAGAAGAAGCATAAGCAGCTCAACAGGCCAAACAGGGCCAGACCACCAGGAGGAGACGCATAAGCAGCAGCAGGTGGACTAGGACCAGGACAGGAAGCAGGGAGACGTGTAAGCAGCAACTCAGTGGGCCACAACAGCAGCAGTGGCCTCCAGAAATTATCTGACCACCCGAGTCTCAACCTCAGCCATGCCAACACCAGGAGGAATGACCTTCTAAGCCTCGGGCCTGTAGACACGATCACAGAAGGAGGAACAATCACAAAAGGCCTACACCTGAAGGAGCAATCGACTGAGCCACAGCCCCAAACTACTGTTTTGGGGGGGAAGGGCCCCCCAAAACAAAGCTCTACTTGTTCCAATTGGAGGAAGAGATGGGTAGACAGGATAAGAATACAGTCAGCAACATAAAGAACAAGACAGCACTATCAGAAACTAGTGGTTCTACAACAGCAAGACCAGAACATTCCAATGCAGATACGCAGAAGAAAATGGCCTGAAAAAAACTTTATGAAGACTATGGAGGCCCTTAAAGAGGAAATGAAAAAATCCCTTAAAGAAATGGAGAAAAATACAGCCAAAAAAATTGGAAGAAATCAACAAATCCCTTGAAGAAAACCAAGGGGGGGGGGACACAAACCAAGGGAAATTTGGAAATGGAAAATCTGGATAAACTATCAGGAACTATAGCTGCAAGCATAAACAACAACAAAATATAAGAGTTGTAAGAGAAAAATCTCAGTCTTTGAAGATACAATAGAGGAAATAGGTTCATCAGTCAAATAAAATGCTAAATCTAACAAATTCGTAACACAAAATATTCAAGAAATATGAGACACCATGAAAAGACCGAAACTAAGAATAATAGGAATTGAATAAAGAGAAATCCAGCTCAAAAGCATAGAAAATATGCTCAACAAAATCTCAGAAGAAAACTTTTTCAACCTAAAGAAAGGTGTTCCCATGAAAATTTACAAAAACTATTTACAAAACACCAAAGAGACTGCATCAAAAAGAAAGTCCTTTCCCCATATAATAATCAAAGCACTAAATATACAGAATAAAAATAATATTAAGAGCTACAAAGGAAAAAGGTCAAGTAACATATAAAGGCAGACTAATCAGAATTACACCCAACTTCTCATTAGAAACAATGAAAGCCAGAAGGTTCTGGTCAGGCATTATGCAAACAACACTAAGAGACAAGGGATGCCAGCCTAGACTACTATATTCAGCAAAGCTTTCAATCAACATAGACAGAGAAACCAAGATGTTCCAAGACAAAACCAGATTTAATCAATACCTATCTACAAATCCAGCCCTACAAAAAGTGCTAAAAGGAAAACTCCAACCCAAAGAAGTTAGCTATACCCACAAAACACAGGCAATAAGTAAACATCAGCAAATCCCAAAGAAGAGAAATACACACAAAAAAAAAATAACAACAACAACAAAAATAACAGGAACTAGCAATCACTGATCATTAAAATCCCTTAATATCAATGAACTCAATTCACCTATAAAAAGGCACAAGATAACAGATTGGATACAAAAACAATTTATCCTTCTGCTACATACAAGAAACACATTTCGAGCCAGGCGAGGTGGCGCATGCCTTTAATCCTAGTGCTCGGGAGGCAGAGGCAGGTGGATCTCTGTGAGTTTGAGACCAGGACAGGTTCTAAAGCTACAGAGAAATCCTGTATAGAAAAAAAAGAAGGAGAAGAAGAAGAAGAAGAAGAAGAAGAAGAAGAAGAAGAAGAAGAAGAAGAAGAAGAAGAAGAAGAAGAAGAAGAAGAAGAAGAAGAAGAAGAAGAAGAAGAAGAAGAAGAAGAAGGAAGAAGAAGAAGGAGGAGGAAGAAGAAGAAGAAGAAAAGAAAGAAAGAAACACACCTCAACTACAAAGACAGCTATTACCTCAGAGTAAGCATTGGAAAAAGATTTTGCAATCAATTGGACCTAAGAAACAAGCTGGCATAGCTGTCCTAATATCTAACAAAATAGACTTCAAACTAAAATTAGTCAAAAGAGATGAAGAAGGTCATTTCATATTCATCACAGGAAAAATTCATCAAGATGAACTCTCCATTCTGAACATCTATGCCCCAAATACAACGGCACCCTCATTTGTAAAAGAAACATTACTAAAATTTAAATCACACATCAAGCCCCATACACTAATAGTGGGAGACTTCAACACCCAACTCTCACCACAGGACAGGTCTGCCAGACATAAGTCTAATGGATAAATAAAGGCTCTAACAGATGTTATGACTCAAATGGGCTTAACAAACATCTATGGAACATGTCTTCTCAGCACCTCATGGATTCTTCTCCAAAATCGACCATATACTCGGTAATAAAGTAAATTCTAGCAGATACAAAGAAATTGGAATAACCCCCAGTATCTTATCAGACTCTTCTCATGGCTTAAAGTTAGAATTCAAGAAAAACACTAATTGCAGAAAGCCCACAAACTCATAGGAACTGAACAATGCTCAACTGAATCACAACTGGGTTAAGGAAGAAATAAAAAAAAGAAATTAAAGAATTCCTAAAATTCAATGAAAGTGACTGCACAACATACCAAACTTATGGGACACAATAAAAGCAGTGCTAATAGGAAAGTTCATAGCACTAATGCCTACATAAAATAAAGAAGCTGGAAAATCCCACACTAGTGAATCAACGAAACACCTGAAAGCCCTAGAACAAAAAGAAATAAACTCATCCAGAAGGGCTAGATGACAGGAAACAATCAAACTGAGAGCTGAAATCAACAAAATAGAAACAAAAAAAAAAAAAAACAATACAACGAATCAATGAGACAAAGAGCTGGTTCTTCTAGTAAATCAACCAAATAAACAAACCTTTATCCAAACTAACTAAAAGGCAAAGAGAGATTATCCAAATTAACAAAATCAGAAGTAAAAAGGGGGCATAACAACAGACATGGAAGAAATCCAGAGAACTATCGGGTTGTACTTTGAAAACCTGCACTACACAAAATTGGAAAATTTAAAGGAAATGGACAATTTTCCAGATAAGTATCACATACCAAAATTAAATCAAGACCAAATAAGCAAATTAAATATACCTATAACCGCTAAGGAAATAGAAATAGTCATCAAAAGTTTCCCAACCAAAAAAAGCCCAGGACCAGACTGTTTCAGTGCAGAATTCTACAAGATTTTCAAAGAAGAACTAATACCAATACTCCTCAAATTGTTCAAAACAATAGAAACAGAAGGAGCATTGCCAAACTTTTTTTACAAGGCTACAGTTATGCTGATACCTAAACCACACAAAGACACAACTAAGAAAGAGATTTGCAAACCAATCTCCCTCATGAATAGTGATGCAAAATTACTCAATAAAATACTTGCAAACTGAAAACAAGAACACATCAGAAAAATCATCAACCTTGACCAAGTAGGCTTCATCCCAGATATGCAGGGATGGTTCAACATACAAGAATATGTCAATGTAATCCATCATATAAACAAACTGAAAGGAAAAAAAAGCACAGGGTCATCTCACCAGATGCTGAAAAGACCATTGACAAAATTCAGCATCCCTTCATGATAAAGGTGTTGGAAAGAGCGGGGATATAGGGAACAGATCTAAACATAATAAAGGCAATATACAGCAAGCCAACAGCCAACATCAAACTAAATGGAGAGAAACTCAAAGCAATTCCACTGAAATCAGCAACAAGACTGTCTTCTCCCTCCATATCTATTCAATATAGTACTGAAGTTCTAGCTAGAGCAATAAGACAAAAAAGAAAGTTAAGGGAATACAAATTGGAAAAGAAGAAGTCAAACTTTTGCTGTTTGCTGATGATATGATAATATACATAAGTGACCCCAAAAATACCATTAGGGAACTCCTTCAACTGATGAACAGCTTCTGTAATGTGGCAGGATACAAGATTAACTAAAAAAAAAAATAAATCAGTAGCCCCTTATATACAAATGATAAACGGCTGAAAAGGAAATCAGAGAAACATCACCATTTACAATAGCCACAACTAACATAAAGTATCTTGGGGTAACTCTAACCAAACAAGTGAAAGACCTGTATGACAAGAACTTTAAACCTTTGAAGAAAGAAATCAAAGAAGACATCAGAAAATGGAAAGGTCTCCCATGCTCTTGGGTAGGTAGGATTAACATTGTAAAAATGGTAATCTTACCAAAAGCAATCTAGAGATTCAATGTAATACCCAGCAAAATTCTTCACAGACCTCAAAAGAACAATACTCAACTTCATATGAAAAAAAAAAACAAAAGACCCAAGATAGCTAAAAACAATCCTGTACAATAAAGGAACCTCTGGAGATATCACCATCCCTAACTTCAAACTCTACTATAGAGCTGCAATAAAGAAAACAGCTTGGTATTGGCATAAAAACAGAGAGGAGGGGGGCTGGAGAGATGGCTCAGTGGTTAAGAGCACTGACTGCTCTTCCAGAGGTCCTGAGTTCAATTCCCAGCAACCACATGGTGGCTCACAACCATCTGTAATGAGATCTGGGACCCTCTTCTGATGTGTGGGCATACATGGAGGCAGAATGTTGTATACTTAATAAATAAATCTTAAAAAAAAAAAAACAGAAGGAAGGACCAATGGAATTGAATTGAAGACCCAGATATTAATCCACACATCTATCAATACCTGATTTTTGACAAAGAAGCTAAAATTATACAATGGAAAAAAAAAACATCTTCAACAAATGGTGCTGGTATAACTGGATGTCAACATGTAGAAGGATGAAAATAGATCCATATCTATCAACATGCACAACTCAAGTTCAAATGGATTAAAAACCTCAACATAAAACCAACCATGCTGAACCTCACAGAAGAGAAAGCGGGAAGTACACTTGAATGCATAGGCACATAAGACCACTTCCTAAATATAACCCCAGTAGCACAGACACTAAGATGAACAATTAATAAATGGGACCTCCTGGAACTAAGAAACGTCTGTGAAGCAAAGGACACGATCAACAATATAAAATGGCAGCCTACAAAATGGGAAAAGATCTTCACCAACCCCACATCAAACAGAGGGTTGATCTCCAAAATATACAAAGAACTCAAGAAATTGGTCTTCAAAAGAACACATAATCCAATTTAAAAATGGGGTACAGACCTAAACAGAGAACTCTCAACAGAGGAATATTAAATGGCTAAAAGACTCTTAAGGAAATCCTTAGACATGAGAGAAATGCAAATCAAAACAACTCTGAGATTCCATCTTACGCCTGTCAGAATGATCAAGATCAAAACCACTGATGACAACTTATGCTGGAGAGGATGTGGTATAAGGGAACACTCCCCTTGCTGGTGGGAATGCAAACTTGTACAACCGCTTTCCCTTTCAGCTTCTGCTGGCTGCCGACTTTATTTAGCTAGTGACTGTTTCACTCTAGGCTCTGCCTCCATGGTCACACTGCTTTCTGTCTTCAACATATTACCTTCCTCTGTCTCTTATAAGGATACATGTGATGACAGTTAGGACCCACCCAAATCTCTAGACTTTAACCACATCTGCAGAGATCTTTCTCCTTTCTTGAGAAAGAGTAATATTTATAGGTTCCAGGGATTAAGATGTGGCCCTGGAATTTAGCATCTATAAAAATCATCTAGCTTCTATAAAACATGGCTTTGCTGGGCCTTTTGCTGAGTTTCTCTTATTGACCTATTGCCAGGCAATGTTGCTGCTGGTCCTCCTATGAGCACCAGTAATTCATATGTGATTTAAAATTGATCTTCCTAGGCAGGTGTGGCAAAGCATGCCTATATTCCTAGTACTTGGGAAGATGACACAGAAAAGATCACAACCCCAAAACCAGACTGAGATAGAATGAAACGTAAAGGACAATTGTGTGTGTGTGTGTGTGTCCCACTGTAGGCTGTATGCTGTCAACCTCTTTGTCTGTCTCTGGTATGTAATCAGATCAGAGCTACTGAGAGAGCATTGCAACAGGTCTATCTTTCTTACAGATCCTGACAGCTTTCTTCCCCCCCCCCCCATTAGACCTGTGCAGCGAGACAAGCCCTAACAACTCATCTGGTCCTCCCACTGGTTTCTCCGAGAGAAAGGACAGAATAATTCCTACACCTGATGCTCAAGGACCCACAAAATAACTTTAATCCATATCACCTTTCTATAGCTAGCATCTTTGGGGCTCCCCAAATGTTCTCTGCACACTTTTCCCAAGGGCAAGACCTCCCCATGTGCTTTAGGCAGAAAGACTACCTCTCGTCACTACCTGTCTTTAACTGACATCCTGACGTTCCCAAGGTCCACGGCATCTTCTCTGCCTCCCTCCCCTAATCAGTATAGCCCGCTCTCTACGCAGCACTCTCTAGAGCACTCGTGATATATCTTCTATCTTGAATCATAACTACGTATGTATATCCTTGATTGATTGTAGACGTCATAGGGTAAAGTGCAAGCTTGCTTAATTTCCCTTCTTGTGTGACCAGTAAATATACATAAACACAATGGTGTCTATCATTTAACACTTTGCATCTGCTCTAAGTTCTTTGTGGCTGATAGGCACACAAATGCTGTTGTTATCTTTTTGCTTTGGGGACCTTGCACCACACATCTTTGGGGGACCCCTCCCCCCATCCACCTTTGAAACTCTTGATGGCTGCTGCCAATAGATGTACTTCCACACAAAACCCATCTTCCTCTCCAGGTCTCTCACAGACATGAATTCTTTTCCTAGGGTTTTTTTTTTTTTCTGTTTTTGTTGTTGTTTTGGGGGTTTTGTTTTGTTTTGATTTGATTTGATTTTTCAAGACAGGGTTTCTCTGCAGCTTTGGAGCCTGTCCTTGAATTCTTGTAGACCAGGCTGGCCTTGAACTCACAGAGATCCACCAGCCTCTGCCTCCTGAATGCTGGGATTAAAGGCGCCCACCGCCCAGCTATTTCCTAGGGTTTTAAAAATAAGTTTTTAGAGAAAATGAACTCCTTCCTATCAAGTAGAGAAGCAGGGGTATGCTCTCCTCTTGGGAAAATAGACTTGAGAGACTGAGTTAGCACACCACAAAGGAAATAAGGAGAGGGGAGACAGGAATCCGGGAATTGCAGGCTCTGCTTCCACGCCCTTTCCACAGTTTCTTCCTATATGCTAATTAGCTTGCCATAGGGCCTGTTCTGACCCGTCAGGTTCTGCCAATTGCGGTAATAATTGCAAGGGTAAAGGGACTGATTGTCATCCCTTAAGAACCTCAGGTAAGTGTTGCCTCCATTGTCCTGAGAAGAGAGGCAAAACCCCACACTGTAAAATCTCTGACCCTCTCCACATATTAT